>NW_009228748.1:0-117672 GCF_000690835.1 Fulmarus glacialis
AGGGTATGCTGTGAGTCCTGCCGTCTCTGCTTTATACGAGAAACATCAGTGCAGTTGAGATATCTCCATCCTGAATCCAAAACCATTTCCATGCAGACAGTCCTTATTTTTCCTGCTGTTCCTGGGTGATTTAACATCTGACTTAGCTGTGCAGGTGGAAGGGACGGGGAGAAAATAAAAGACTAAAATAGACACCGGGTCTGTAGCTTGGAGAACACTTCCAGTGTCACAGCATATCAGATGCTCTAAGTGTTTGCATTTCAGAGGCTTTTGTATTTTTCTTCCAATTTCAAGGCTTAAAAACATGGTTTTGGATGAAAGTCCCAGGAATTCAGAAGCAAGCTAATTTGTCTGAGGAGATGATATGCATTTCCTGACAACACCTGTGAAATGTTAAACTTTAATTGGCCCATACAGCTGCCGCTGATGGTAATTTTATTCCAGGACTATTTCAGTTCTTTCCTACTATTACTGTTTTAATTCTGATATAAAAAATATGAAGTGCATTTTAAAGAGAAGAAGTAACATACCGCAAGAGCGGTGCCTCTCAACACCCGGGTGCTCCTAACAGGCTTTGGCTGGTGTTTGCTGCAGGGTTGGGATTGCCCAGAGGGTCCCAAAGGTGCTGGGGTGGCGGTGGGGATGGCACTCCGGGGTACCTGCTGCCCTTCTGGGTGACACGGTGAAGAGACTGTGGCCTTGATGGGGACAGGACAGCCAGGGGTGGACAGACGACGGACACCAGTTTATTAAATGGAGGAGACAGTGTTGCAGGTTTGTTCCCTTTCCTCCCTCTCTTCCAGTCCATATCCTGTGGAGAACTGCCAGACGGCTTGTTTGGGAAAGAATCATTCAAATTTAAATGCTTTTTCTGTCTGAGCTGCAGTAAGTGCTACAATCCTAGTGGACACTTTACTTCAGGCTTTAGGATCATTCTCAGCCTTTGGTGCCATACACATTTAGCTATTTATTTTATTTCCCAGCATGCAAATAGCTCAGAGAGCCCTTCCTCTGCAATGGGAGGTACCAGCTGGTAGTGTCAGGACTAACTCCCATCCCTGAAGAGCGCAAGCTGAAACTCAACCTCAATACCTTGGGAAATCTAGAAAACCATAATATCTTATATTTCTTCCTTTTATACACTAGCACTTACATGATGTGAAAGGGGAAGCTGCCTGTCATACCTGAAGACCTGTGGTGGAATATGGGTGCACTTTTCAGGAGGACAGGTCCCAGTGTGCAGTTTCGGGGACTTACATAATATTGTCTTTAAATTTTTTATCCACCAGCATTGCAAGCATCCTCGCCGCCACAAATCCATACAGCTACATGAAAATATTTAAATAGGAGGTGATTGCATGCATTTGCGGGAGGGAATTAAGAGGGACAGAGGAAAAACATCCTTTTCCCAGCACACACTGTACCTTGTACACTGTATTTATCATCATCAGATAACCTCTGTCCATAGAAGCAGAGAGTTTGAGCTCACGCTGATTGCAACAGTTGCTTCAGCACGGTCTGTTCCTACCACTATCCCGTAACCCTCTATGATATTTATCTCTCCAAGGAGGAAAAGCTGTCTGAGCATAACTAACGGGATAAGAGGCACCTTCTGCTTCCACAGCACAGCGACAGGGAAGGAACCCAAATTCTGTCAACAAGAGCATGTACCGCTGGTTACAAAAAGCCGCTGCAAACAACATCAGGAGATCTGTAACTCCAGAGCCTCACAGCTGAAAACAAGCAAAAGAGAAGCACAAAAGGCACAGGTGGGGAAAGCAATCTGCCTACAGGATCTGATTTCATCCCCTACATCCATATCTTTTCCTTTTACAGATTACAGCTCAAAAGCCTGGCATTGTAAAGCAAGCAGCGCTTGAAAAAATACATGCTGAAAAGCTGCTTTTCGAGGACAATTACATTCAAGTAAAATAACCACGACAAAGACGGCAGGTATTTGACGTAAAAAGCCTAAATGATTCATGACTGAGTCTAGAAAAATTACTGCCATAAATTGAAGAAAAAATGTCAAAAGAAACCTCAGGGTTCTCACGGGTGAGATTTCAGCCCAGTACATGCCGTCCTGCATACAGATCTGCAGCGGCGAGCCACTCCCGGGGAACGAGGACTGTTCATTAGTTTGATGAGCAGTTTGAACATCGGCTACAGTAAGGACACCCACCACATAATTCATACATGTATCTGTTAAAACAATTGAAATTTTTGATATCGAGCAGCATAGGGTCACCCAAACTGTGAGCATCTGAACATGTTTTCTTCCTACAGCTCTGGAATTGGGAATTTTTAAAGTTTTTGAGTGAGAGATTATCATCAGCACAAAAGGAAAAAGACTTCTCCTTTCCTCTCTTTAGCTCAGTGTGAAATAATTAAAAACCAAATATAGGTGCTATTAGTTCTACGTGACCCGTTTTCCTTTTGGATAGTATCTTACTCCACCATTTGTTTCTTTCAAAGTAACGGGGCTATGTATAAACTACAGGGACTCATAATTAATTCTGCATGACAGCAGTTTAAAAATAACTTTGATTTTTGAGAAAACCAAAAATTTCACAAGGAGGAGATTGTTGTGAAGCATGTGGATTTTTTCAGAATTCACAAAAAGTATTTCAATATGAAAGCCAACCAGGCAATAACTTAGAAACTTCTAGCAACAGACAATTTGATGAAGGGTGCATCGGAGGAGGTCGGATTGTCCCGGCTGGGACACCAACCCTCCAGCCCACGGCTGAGCGGCCTCAGAGCTGCATCAACCCCTCCATAATGCAGGAGCCGCTGGGGGGGTGGGGGACCCCCCATCCCTTCTCCTGAGCTGCACGAGGGCCCCGCAGACACGGCACCTTGCTGCCCACCCCGTGGCAGCCAGAGGAGCAGCTCAGTACATGTAAATCGATTGGGAGAGGTATATTATGAATTTTTTTCCACTTAACTCACTAATTGAAATTAAATGGAACTGAAACATTAATTGTTGATGAGCTAGCCTCCGAGCTTACTAATTTAATGATAAAGTGTTGTAAAGAAAACAGCATGTCATATATATTAAGATATACTGGACATGTCAGATATGAATACAAAAGATAAGCAAGACAACTTTGCCAGTGGAAATACAATGTGCCTTGCATTTTACCCACTTCTGTTGTTCACAATTCTGAAGCAACATATCTAATTTCTCTTTTCAAGTGTGATAGTGTGTTATATTCGGATTTTATAGGGTTACTCTATGTGGAATGAAAAATTGAGACCTGCTGATTTTTAAAATGAAGCTTGCCTGTAATACTAGTGCAATCCTATTTTAAAATACGCATTTAGTGCAATCCTGTTTTAAAATACACATTTAGCCCATATTTGGCTTTCGATTACAGCCATCTTTGGCTCTACAGATACTACAGCACCTTTCCTGTTTAACTCAGGAATGTACTCCCCAGCCCCTCAGAGGTTCAATTAAAGTTTCATATCTTTAATAAACAGCAGAGTGCACTTCAAAGGAATCAGGGAACATTCCTGCGAATCACCTCAGGAAGGCAATCGGTTCCTGTAAATAAAGCAGAGGGCGCAGAGGAGCGATGCACTGGGGTAAAGCCCTGGGCGAGGCACTTTGCAATCAGGCCGCCCAGCAATCATCCCAGCACCAGCCCCGTCTCAGAACAGAGGCAGACATCGAGCTTGATTGTGATAAATGGAAGCACTTTCAGCTAGGTAAGGTTTGCACAAAAGTCTTGTTAATGTAATACTTAAAGATATTTCTTCTTCAACACTGAGAATGTTAGTATGAGACAAATTTAAATATTCCTCTCTATCTTTCATACATTAGATGACTTACTCCGGACTCAGAGGGAGAGATTTACTGCCACTGTGTTTACAGAAACGCAGCCTCCCCCGTAACAGAGAGCAGATCTGGCACAGACCTGGGAAAGCAGCCGTCTTCACCCCTCCCGGCCTAACCGCGGCACTTGCTTATCACCGACAATGCTTCCAAACTCCCCGTCCGCAGGAACCACATTAATGTGAAGGGGACGGCTACGGGCAGGAGGCTGGCAGCAACGAGCCCGTATTTTACAAGCAAGGAGTTTTTGTCAAATACCACTAGGTGACAATGGATCTTCTTCTAGAAGAAGTTTCTAATAATGCATTTCTATTTCTGGAACAAATGTCCTAACTGTTATCCTTTAAACAGACAAATTTTAATTAATTTTAATTGCAAATTAACATGCAAATTTATTTTTCTTATCTATTAAAAAATGACGATGATACAAATCAATTGCCTGTATAAATTTAGAAACCCTCTTTTGGTTTCTTCTCACTTTTTTGTATTATTCACAGACTACTAAAAATAGCACCAATTCTACTCGGAAATACAGCCTGAGCTAACAGTTACCGAAACAACAAAGTGCTTTTGTTCACTTTTGGGCTGCATAAAATGAGCAAAACTGTAGTATATCCAAACTCTAAAATCTATTTTGTTTCCTGTCTTTGGCCAAGCGTCGCCAGGTTTTTCTTTTATAATTATTGCCGGATACTGAGAGTTGTTCCAGTGGTGGGAAGAGCAACCCTGGGCACAGCATCATAAACCCCACTGTCTATGACTTTGAACCACAGCTAAAGCAGAGGTCTCCAACGTCACTGAATCTTTGTGAAGGGGAAAATCTCCCCTTTCACTCTGATAAAAATATTTCAGGCCATTTCTGAATTTCTGGGTGACAGCCAGTCAAAGAAAACAAAACATACTCTCCAGCCCCAGCCCCCAATACCCCTCCTCTAAGTCCTACCGTCATTCCTGAGGATGAGTGGGGTGGGGGGACCCAGGACCCGGCTGTTGGTCACCGTGTTCGTCACCACGCACGTGTAGTTGCCCACGTCTGAAGCTTCCACCTTCGCGATGTACAAATTCCCAGTCTCTTGTGAAACGAAGCGGCGATTGTCCTGGTGTACGAAGGTTGGGTACTCGTTGAAGATCCACGCATAGGTGAGCTCTGGAAGCACAAGGTACCACCAACGTTAGTGACAGGGTGCGCATCCCCACTCGGTGCTGTCTGATGCTGGGCTCCATCTCAAGTCGGAGCTAAAGCCCTGAAAATAAAATTTTCTCCCTGCCCCCTTTAGTTAGGGAAATTGGATACATCACAGCCCATGAAATGATAAAAAGGCTAACATTTTGCAAGTCCTCATCTTTATGCTACAAATACAGATTTCCAACTGTGGCACTTCTGAGCCTGCACATGGATCTAATATTCTTGTTGCTCCTTCAAGTTCTTCCATTATAAGAATCTCACCTTTTTGTCATGAACATTTCAGCCTGACTCATTACTTTTCTTTTATTCTTTCTTATTCATTTTTTTTTCTTTAAAGACAGTTCGGAGGAGGATCTGCCGAGCCGTGTTATCACACACTGTACGTTTTATTCCTTTGGAATTTCTGAATCAGCAAAAAACTGAACACTAAATTAAGCAGCTGTAATCTTCTATATGACTAATTAGATAGTACTCTGTGTTTTATAAGGCATCTTCGAAAGTTATTTGAGCAATAAAAAAAATAAGTGAGAGATGCTGCAAGTGCTTGCAGAGTTTGTAAGTGAGGTTAATGCAATATAACCCTATTATATTTGCCTAAGACTAGTGCCCAAACACCCTGAAAATGCTGGAAGAACTAAAGTGAATACAAGGTTGCTGCCGTTTTCTAAGGGTACACTAATTATACTAAAAAGCGTATTCTTAGTTCAATACTCTAATGAGTCATAACTGTAACTGACCTCAACTACCATTAGGTACTTTGGAAAATATATTCTGCCCTCATGTTCCACTGTTTACATATGTAAGAGGCTGAATGCAGATTGTTGGGTTTTATTTATTTATTTTTAACAACAGGATTATAAAATGCCTGCTTAGACTTTTAGGAAGATATGCTAATTATGTTTATGTGGGAATATCTAATCATCATATTTACACATGTGCATCTAATTATAAGTAACCTCATGCTGATGTCAAGAGGATACTCAGAGCAAACAAGGTACCGCTTCTCAGCTGGCTTATTATTTTCTGCAAGTAGTTAAGTTTTTCTTTTTAATTTACTCTTGGTGAACAATTATCTTGTTCCTCCAGAAGCATCCAGCAATAGGCAAATAAACATCACTGCCTTGGAATGCACAGAGGCATTTAAATTTGAGTGAATCTTCACACAGCAGGTTTCCACCAAAGCCCCCCGAGCTCTGCATTGACTGTGGAATGGTGAATTGACCACACATTCCTCAGAAAAACACAGAACTGGGAGGGTCTTTCTGAATCAACAATCCCCTTCCCACCCTATCCTTCCCCAGTAGGTTTCATAGTCCTATTCATAAATATACCCTCGAAGCAGCAAGGTTTTTGGCTCCTACTTTTCTGTTCTAAGTTAGTATTACTTTAATTGCTAAGAACCCTCTAATTTCCAGGTTAAATATTTTCATTACTAGTCTATAGCTATGTGCTTCTGGGCTAATGATGCCTTTAACTTAAAGAGTTCTTGCCTCTTCACTGGTGAGAGCCATCAAGAGCCCTTCTGCCTTCATTTTCAAGACAGGCTTTCCAATCTTATGATCGCTGTAGTAGCTTTTCCTAGCCTCTGCCTTAGTTAAAAGCCTTGAATATTTGTGTCATTTGAGCTGAGTGCTAGGTTGGAAATCCTGGGTAAGCAGGTCACAGAGGAGCAGAAGGCAAACGTAAAGTTATGCAATAGTAAAGAGGTCTTATCAAAGAGAGCACCAAATGGTGATGATCTGGGATTCCTCCACACAGAGGAACCCAACGCACGGGGTACTAAAGGAGACCTATTTCTAGAGCGCAAAACATCAAAATCTCCCCAAAAGCCATCCTCAAACTCTATTAATTTGGCTACATAAAACTGAGGAACATAATGAAGATCTGATGTTACAGCTCTGCCTTCCTTTCATTACAACAAATCATTGTCCAGAAAAATACCACTGCCCGAATCACACAGCCCTAGTTATTGGAAGCAGTCCATTATTGCTATATAATATTTAAAACAACTGGATAACTCACTCTCTCTCTCAAATAACATGGGACTGATGGAATATAGAGCACAGGGAATAATGCATACTGGAGCATCTGTAAGTGCATTTGCTTGCGTAGCAACATGTAAATAAATACTATATCAAACTCACTTTGATATCCTTAGAGATCCTAGTGCAATATTTATGGCTTTTCAAATTTGACGCATTTCTTTTGATAAGGTTTCACATACTAATTGCTCTAGAAGTGACAGACAGTTCACATCCCATAGGCAATTTGTAACAACTGTGTAAACACAGACACTTAAAATACAGCCTGAGATGGCCCCTGGTGACTGCGCGATTGAAACATTTACCGAAGTTACAGACATGGAGTCTTCCAGTACAAAGAACGAGCAGTAACAGGCAATTCATGGTTCTCTAATTACACATTGGACTCTCTATCCTTGAGGAATTTATTACAAACTTCTTTCTAATTTGGGGCCCTTTTCATGTAATTTTGCCTAATTTACAATGCTTTTAATTTCCCCTTTAAAGCACATTCAAATAGGTCTCTCAAACACAGAATATTATCAGAAGATTTCTGACCCGTATTTGCTGTTTTTAAAGACAAGCAGAAACTCTGCTAGCTGCAGCCCACCGCCAGCAGCAGAGCACCTGGTTATCCTCCGCAAAGGCCTATCTCATACTTTGATACTATACTTGATTGACCTGATGACCTGGATTTCCATGATAGATCAGAATGAGATGAAGATTTTTGGGCGGCAAATCTTCACTTCTATGTGATGTAATGATTATCAGCAAGGACAGGAGGATGGAGAAGTTACTTGTACAGTTTTGGTACAGATGGTCTATGCACTCTGGCTCAAGCCATCACCAGATGGAAGACATTCAACCCCAAATCTTTCCTTGCTCTACCAACTACACAAAGAGCATCTTTTATCTACACAAATCCATGCTGATGGGTGACATGCACTTGGGTACCTGGAATACTCACGCTACGACTGCAGGCACATGCTAGAAGAAGGAAAGTGGATTTCTTTTTGCCAAAAGAACGCAGGTTTCTGTGCACAACGTTCCAAGTTGCTAGGTGTTTGCTCTACTGGTCCAGAGCAAAGACAACAAAGATGGGGAAGACCATCCTAAATGAGTTAGCATCACTCACCTATTTCCAGGAGCCTATGGAAAATTCAGACTCATGAAGAGCAGTGGAGGTAAAGGTGGGGAGCACACAGGTGTGTTAGCAGAAGCTTGATTTGACTTTAGCCGAGATGGATGGTGGAAGAGATGGGCACAAATGTGCAGAGCTGAGAATCACTCCCAGATCAGACACGTGGCAGGAAAGCCCACTGCACACCAGCAGAACATTAACCTTTTCTCCACGCTCCCTCCCCTGCCACTGCACTATAGGCTCTCCGGAGCAGCTCAATCACATAGAGATACCACAGTACACTTACCATTAATATTTATGTCTCTGGGCTAGTGATCGGCAGGAGAACATGACAGGCAGTACGTGGCACGCAGGCTATACGCCCTAAACATCCATCTATGCAACATCAGACAGGAACAGTCTTGATTCAAAGCTCGAGCGACAGCCTTCTACTCAAGTTGCTATTTGCAAAGTTGTTTTACTTAGACGCGTGTGGCAGCAATACCAAAAAAGAAGCCAGAAGCCTTTTTCTTCACTCCTTTTATCCCTTTCAGAGACTCTCTCACACCAGTTGCTCTTCCCATGCACTACAGTGAACTCTGACGCTCAGGCTACCTCTGTTTCAGGACCAAATGTGCTAACCACAAACACATAGCTTGTATCATTTACAAATATCAATGAATATTTAAAAATAGAACCCAAGGTCTCTGCCACTATTGCATGGCTAAATATCATGGTTAAATAAAATTTAGAGCAGCCAGCAGTTGCCATCAACTTTAGCAATTAAAAAGGAAATAAATTATTCAAGCCACCTGAATATAGATTTTGGATGTTTTAAGATACGCCTTTTCAATTTTATTACTAGAGTGCAGACAAACTCTTTTTCTCTCCCAAGAATAAATGTTATGAGCCGCTTGCTGGGGCACCAGCAGAGAAACCTGGCAGCCCTGTGCCGCACCACGGGGGTGGAGGGCAGCTGCTTTTCTGGAGAAGAGGAGCCCGCTGGGGTGCTGCTGGGAAACTCACCCTGGGGAAAACGAGAGATGCAAAGTATAGAAGTTGCATCACTTTGCCTTGCTGTGTCATTTTTCTCTGGGTTTTTTGCTCAGCAAAGCACAGCAGTCCTCCTGGGTCTGCTCTTCCTGATCACATTCGGATGTTGTCATTTTCCTAAGGCATTCGATGATACTCTATTAAAGTGCTGCCCCCAGAATGCTCTCTGCTCAAGACAAGAAATGAAGCTAAAGCCACTTTAAACTTTCTCTAAATGATAGCAAGCGGTGAAAAAAGGTTACTGAAAGCTGAAGAGAAATTCTGCTATGAGTAATTATTATAATTAAACCATATGGTTTACCAAAATAATGTTCTCTGGTCTTCTGTCTTGTCACATGCATACTATTTTGTCTTTGCCTTGTCTTTGCCTTTTAGTACAAGAAACTCTTTTCTTGGTGGGGTTTTGTTTTGTTTTGTGTTTTTTTTTTTTTAAAGCCTCTTCCATAAAATCAGGGCTGCCACTTAAAAAGGTCTCTGTAGCTATTATGGGAAAAGCTATTAAAACATCAAGATTATGGTAACCATAAAGCTGAATAGAAGAATGAAATTTTTAAATTAGTATTAGCCAAAAAATGGGGATCATTTATCATTTTTAATGATAAAAGAAAAGAACAGTGTGGTACAATACACTTATTTTTTTATAGGCTTTACTGAAAGTTACAGAGATTAATCCAATCTTTAACGATTCCTATAATTTCTATATTATCACCTATTATGTCACTCTCAAGTTGGACAGGCGGGAACCATTTTTCAGTGTGAAACAAAAGATTTTCAGCATTTCCTGTAAATCTTGATGCACAAAAATTGGGCTTCATTATGCATGGCAAGAAACAAATATGAAATTAAGGAAACAAAGAAAATCCTCCCTTCATAACAGTCCCAAGCAACCCAAACTATAATTACAGTAGTACAGCATTTTGAAAAAGCAGTACATAATTTTGAGACATTTTGAAATGAAAAGTGAGGCTCATCCTGGTATGTTATGAACGACGACAATTTAAATCCAGATACAGTGAATACAGCTCCATGAGTTAGGTTTGCACTTTCCTTGATCATGCAGTTCTATAAAATTATGATTGCTTTTTATTTTTTCAAATGCAATTTATTCTTAAGTACAGGAAGTGCTGAAGTTTGCTGTCTGTTTTACTCCATACCTCTGCTTTCCCTGTCACAGATGGGGCCCTTCCAGATACAGCCGACAGATTACAGGTACAGCAATAGCGAAGTCACGGGAAGTTTTTCCTGGAGAGAAACTATTCCCTCCAGCCCCCAGCTACTGCAGTGCAACTGGTGGCAGCAAGGAACTGGATGTAGCATTATGCTTTTATATGACTTAGTACAGACACATGTTTCTTGGCCCTGTATTACTATGTGTGTTACCGTCTGTGCCTGCTGCAATCTGGGTTCCATTAGAGAAGCTGATGGACACATGAGCCCAGCCCTTCTTCACCTTCCAGCATGCTGCACTCCAGGCTAGGAAGTGCCAAATGTTCACACCTGCTATTTATTTTATGTATTCAGATAATATAACAACATTTTGCATACCCCATATCCCCCCTCATCCAGTTCATAAAAGCCATTCACATCGCAAAGTCATATCCAAGTCTGGCCAAGACATAATTTTCACTTACACAGAAATAGGATGACGTGAGTGAGGGAAGAACCTGGCCATCTGTAGCTTCACTTGCCTGCGATGAAGCCTGGTGCAAGACTTCACCCCGGCACATGCAGCTAATGCCCCATTAATACCACCTTCATTTACCTCTATGACTGCACTCTGTGACGGGCTTGAGTGGGTAATGTCTCTGTCAATAGCAGTGTTGTACAAACTTCATAAAAGACCGATTTTTTGTGAATAATTTGTAGACCTCTCTTTTTTTGCTCTGGTTGCTTGCATTCCTTGGTGTTCAAATTTAAGTGGTACTAACAGAGTGTTTTGATGGTTACGGTATATTTGGGCAATGATAAAGCATAACTGATTATCTGATGAGTGTCCTCTGAATTCATTCTGTATTCTCATCTTGCTTACTAAATTTTGCTGACTGCTTGCAGGGATATTCATAATTTCAAATTTCACTGTGATTTGATTAAGCAATCAACATCCGTAGCCCCGTGAATAACATAACACAAGCTGGAAAGGAGGCTCGAGGCACCATAACACACTGTCTAAGAGTGCACTGGGGAAGAAGAAAGAGGATTATCAGGGAAAGACGAATCCCTGGCACAATGTACCATGTATGTGGCCCTACCCAAATCCCCGAGGCTCCTCTCCACCCATATCAGTTGTCTGCTGGCAACTGCACTGTGGTTTCTGGAGTTTTTGACCATTTTCCTCTTTCACAGTTTTATTTTAATAGTAAAGCTACATGAATTATGCACTGAACACTTTTTTTTGTGGGCCTACAGACCATTTCATTGCCCTGCTAGCACCTTGGATCAATTTGTTATCTTCTCTTCTTAAATAATTGCCGAATAATTCAAAGGAATCAACCTGGATGCAAACATCACTCAGTAATTCTCCCCTTGACTCTGTGCTCTGCCCTCTCCATCACACAGGGCCGCCCAGCTACGTCACACCACAGCTTCTGTGCTTTGAATACAAGTTTTAATAGAAAGAATAATGAATAATGAACAAGATTAATCTAAAGTTAATAATTCATTTCTGGATGAACCCTCATCTACGCTGAACCTGACGACGCAGTTACTCGGCAGCCAGCCAGTCAACCATCTGCACACAAAGAAATGTGCTGTCCTTGGCAGATGGGACAGGAAAAAAGCACGTGCCCGTCATCTTTACTAATATTAGTGAATCGCTTTGCAGAATTTAACTTAGAACAGTATGAAAGTGCCAGTAGTCACTGTTGTCAGTGGCAATATGGTGACGATGGGAATCATCATAAAGATGTGACATCATGGAAGGCAATGAACCAACTTTGAGAGGTCATCTCTCCAACCTGAGGCATGATAACTATAGCATCTCTGAGGTTTTTCAAACTTTTTCTTACAGACCTCCAACGATGACAGTGTACAACTTCCGATATGGTCTAACAGGGTGCAACACACGCCAGCAGAAAAATGGGTCTGTACCACAGGCTGCATTGCTGGCATCTCCTGACCACGCACTAATGGTAACGACAAGTGGCCCCTTTCTACTTGGGGGGATAATTATTCTTGCAAACTGTGCCCATGTGTTTGTTAGTGCCGGTTTACGGTAACAGAAAAGCTGGATACGCGTGTACATGGCACGTACACTAACGAGTCAGAAGTGTGTAAGAATGAGGAAAACGTACAAATCAGCCAAGTTCTGTGTCAGACTCATCCTCGCAGCAATTTGCAACGTGTGCAAGGCTGTGGTTGCTTTCCAGCCCCTCGTCTCCATGCTTGCCCAGAATGTAGAGTTTCACGTAAGGGTAATTAAAAAGGTGAGAGATCTTCACTACCTGAAGCCTAATCAATATTCACCTATATCTGCTGCATCTCCATTTTTCTGTATCTCTAAAATAGTTAAATATTTGATGGCTGTACACAATTGACCTGGCTTATCTCTCACAAACAGTGTCCAGCCCCAGTCGATGGCTGGCCTCGCTGGCTGCCGTGGCACTGGGAACATTAATGACTACTACACTGCGCTGTTGGGGATTTTGACGGAATTTTAACTTGAAGTTCCCTCAGATAGAAAAATCAACAGCAGCCTTTATCTATGACTGAATGCAAAATATTATGAGATGGAGAGTCCTGTGCTATTGTATTTACCACAGTTAAATACACAAACCTATTTCAAAAACACCTGATGGGCAGCAGACACTCTCCCACACTCCCACCGATCTAGCATGCAGGCTCGCAGGTTTTGGAAGAAATTATATGGTTTTTTGTCTGACAAACTTCATAAACTGTCTCATAGAAATTTACAGCTCAGCCTGGACTTGCCTGAAAAGAAAACCTATGACCCACAACACAACCCAACCTGTATTTGTCAAAAGGGCTTACAATTCCTTTGGGGAACCAGGTTCGGTGTTTACTGCAACTGGTGAACCTTGCCCAGGATTAGATTTGATGCCCCTCAGTTTCATGCACCTTTGGTTTAAATTTAAATTTTTGGAGTCAGGCTCAACACAGCAGTGACCCAGCTGCTCTTGGACTCTGTGGAAAGGACCGGTTCCCCCAACCATGCCCCTTCCCAATGGAGATGCAACCTTGAACTGCACCAACCAAAGACGATGCTCTAGACACTCAAAAAGTTGAGTTGCTGGGCCCACCAAGAGAGATACTGGTCCACTGAAGAAGAAAATTATGAATTGGAAGCTTATTTCTGCCAAGGAATGGGAAATTACCAGATGGGCAATCAGGGAATGAAACACCACCACCCCTGGCATACAGGAGTTCCCACGGGTAGTCGTGGCAGCTGATTCAGGGTGAAGTAAAGATTATGGAAAAATCTTACCAAGCGTGCAATGTATTGTGCCATGTAACTACGTCAAGCCAACCTTAAAAAAGAGCAACAATGCAGAAAGCAGTCACAGGTGGGTAAATAGCTATGTATTTGCTACAACCTTTACCCCTTACTAAACACAAAACACCGTACTTCTGGAAGCCAGGAGACGCACGCTTGGTCTCCTGTGACACTGATTCAAGCCTAGATGATTCCACAGCTTTTCCCACTGAGCAATGTATAGATCTGTATGATGCCCTCTCTGTTTGTAAGTTGATTTCAATGAGGAAATTCCAGTAAAAAAATAATAATAGCTTGATATGGTCCACAGAGTGGCATCAACGTCCTTCCAAAGAAATACTCATCTTCACCTGACAGCCAGAGATAAAGCACCTCCATGGCAGATACTGTCAGTAGCAAATGGAAAGGAGAGAGAGGAGAGATCAGCCAGAAAAAAAGATAAAGGGGGCTGGACTGAAGCTGCTAATTACTTGTGGGCAAACGTCAAATGACAATAAATTTGCTGTAAGCTGGGCATGTGCATAAACGATGCTTACACTGATTTCTAATTCCGCACTGTATTTTTGCTCTGTGAGATTCAATCGTTGCTTATATTTTCCAGGCTTGTTCTATGTAAAATGCTACACATATTACCTTAAGGAATGACTCACAGATTTAATCCGTCAGTTTGTTTTCTGTTTAAAGTCAGAGAGAGTTAGCCTAAAAATCTTTTTTTTGTGCACTTGCATCAGTAAAGCTAAAGGTCCCTGGGCTTGTTTTAACACATATTTCAATGTGACCTAGCTAATCCTTTAATACCAGCTTTCACTACCTTTGATCAGCCTCTTACTGTAGCTGTAAGAGATTAGATCAAACCTTTAAAAAAAGAAAGTTGGCTGTGGAGAATTTTCTTACTGCAGTGAATTAATATTATGATCAACTCCAAGGTTGAAATATCTGGTCAAGCAGTGCAGGTGGTACGTCCTTTAGGGGAGATCTCTGGACAGACAGGCACTGCTACGTGATGCTGTGGCACTTGCCTGTAGTACATAGCAAAAAAAACATTCTGTTCACATACTTGATAGATAAACAGTGTTTTGATATATACCAGCTGAAAACAACATCATGGTTGCATGTTTACACATATGTATCACGTAACAGAAAATGCCAAAACCAATACCTCCATTTATTTTCCAACAACAAAATATTACCCCCATAGGAAGCAGTGCTCAGGCAGCCATGACTATTGACTTATACAAAGCAGTATATGCATTCAGGGATCTGGAAACCCAAATTTGATTGCAAAAGTGGAGATACATCAATGCTGTGTTTGTGTCAACAACACACTTTCTGCTATGACCATCTCAAGGGAGCTGAAAGTAGATCAGCCTCCCTGGCCACTTCTGAGAGCTTTGTCTGAAGGGGCCAGCTAAGGCTGGGTTGGGAGGGTAAGGGTGTTTGCAATGTGGTTAGCAGAGCCTGGGAGCTAGACTCAGCTCTCAAATTTATTTTATAAAGAGATCACAAGATGTTACAACTTTCGATGAATGCCTATTGACTGAATTCTGTCAGACAACAGATTTCACTCATTTTTAGCCAGCCCCTGCTGGCTCTACCCCCTTTCAATACCATTTCAATCTTCATTTAGTGGTGACTGCAACTGAACAGGGGAATAAAACACATGACTAGCTCGCAGATGATTTCTGTTTAAAGATGTCATGAGCTGTCACTGAAAAATAAAAAATCCATTAATGTCACGTTCCTTATTATTTCGGTATTTCCAAGGTCTTTACTGGACAGTTGAGCCTCTTCCCTTCTCCGGGAGGGCAGCATGCGTTACAAACCCCCGATGTCCTACCTCACTATCCGTGACAGCCCAGCTGGGGCATGAACATGTAACGGTAGGTGGATGGTAGGAAGTTTGCAACGGTGCCGATGGCGATAAATGACATATGCCAGTTGAAAATTTGGGTCTGAACACCTCTGCCAAAGTCTGTTCTTGACTGAGATCTTATTTTGCAACTCCTGCTCACAAAACCCATCCCTGCTGAAATGAGGCAGATCACATACATCAACTCTGGTGCTTGAATTAGTGTCAATCTAAAATGAGCTTGGCATTTGTATTACTGGAAATATTTGTAATTTCATAAATTTCTCAATTAAAACAGCATTGCATGTTCTCTGTGCTGTCAGAAATATCAAGCCGAAGGATTCCCAAATTAGGGAAGAATTTATCCTTTATCCCTTATCCTCAAATACGTTGATAAACTTGTGCACAAACTGAATCAGCAGTTTTAGAGAAAGGATTATGTCAGATTAATTTTAATCTAATCCATTTCTATCTCCTGAGAAGCTTTTTACTTCTTGCTTTTAATAATTTAAACAGTGACTGTGGCATAGTATAAAAAATAAATGATGGGAGATGCACTTTAAGTGGAAGTTACAACTCTCAATCACTTCTTATTTAAATGAGAGTTTCATATGTCTAATTTTAAGTTTAATGAAACCCATTTTTACTGAACTGTAATAACCTTCAACACATGGAACGAGACGCAAAAGAATTACGCTCTCCTGCAGCTCCCAGAGCCGTTGAGGAAGCCTCATGTCTGACTCACGCGCTGTCCCTAACACTGCTAGGGAGACACCTCGAGTGAATTTTGGGCTGTCAAGAAGAAATGCTGCCAGGCTGCTTAGATCTGGCCACAGGTTTCAGGAGCATCACTCCACTTTTCGAGAGCGGAGGACCTCACCTCAGAGTTATGCTGCACGGCGCTAGGAATTGGCAGGTTTGGAGAAGTTATTTTCTGGTTCTTGGCCTGCCACTTGGAGGCTTTTCGAGCTCATCAGCTTATGCTCTGGAAACCACTTTTAAAATGTTGACACTTCTCGACATGGGAATTGGACTACTGTATGGGGACGTGTGAGAGGCAGTCACTATTAAGAGGAGAAATTGATAATAGATTCAGATATTTTTGATGCTACACTGTTGCCTCTCCTTGTGGTCTTCTCCATCTCCCACACATCTCCAATACACACACTGCATCCTCCTCCAGTGAGCAATGCCTAGACGAATCCTGTCTGAATTTCATTTTTTCCTATTCCAGGAAAGACACCTGTGAGCTGCTAAGCCCCAGCTCGTGGGGAACACCACCCTAATGCAGCATTTTCCAGTTTGTTCAGAAACCGAGCCTTCCCTCCACCATTCCCCATCCCTCCACCATTCCCCATACCCTGCAAGCAGAACTGACCGCGCACGACATGGTTTAACTTCTGCCCCGTCACCCAGAGAGGTCTGCAACACCTCCTGGTGTCGCATGTACCATGCTTCCCAACACCGACCCCATCACCATTGCCACATTCAAACATGCTGAAAGCATCACTGACTAGTGCTAATGCAAAAGACTTCTCTGACTCTTCCTTCTTTTTCTTTCCCAGCTCAAGGGACAGCTTACCCGCTCCTATTTTTGCTCCAACCTTTGGAGCGATCCATGAAAGGCTGCTCAGTGACCTTGCAGCATTTTGACAAATAGTTGAACCAACCTGCAACCAGCTTAGCAGATTTTTTGCTTGGTTTCCTAGAGAAATGGAACTTTTACAACCACGTTGCCCATCCGTTTGTGAGATACTCCTCTCTAAATTAGCTTCTCACTAATTGGAACAAATCTGACCAAGCAGCAAAGGCTTACGAAGACATTAAGATAGGAGAGAAGGAGGAGAAATTAGTAATGCCTCAAAAAGGAGAAGGCAGGGGTAGTTCAGCACTTTGGCAATCTGCTTGGCAAGAGGCAACTGCCCAGTCCTGGGCATATGGGTTGTGCAAGAAGCACATTTTTAAAAAGCTCTGGGCATACCACGCTGGAAGAAACTGCAGGAAAATAAAGGCTGAATATTAGGGTTACTGTAGAGAAGAGGGGTGGGGACATAAAATGTTCCAGGTCACCTGCTATGTAAGAAATATGGCAGGAGAAGCATTCTCATCCTAACAAATACAGAAAAGTAATAGAAGTTGTAGGATTCAACTTTCCGTTCCTCTGAAGATTTTGTATTAATGGGAATGCACCGTAAGAAAGAAATCTGGTACTGAGAAGGTGCTTTAACACTTAGGGGAACATGTGCTTCAAGGCTCTTGCCCAAAGCCATTCTGAACCGGTCATCCAGCAGAAATGCTAGATGCATTCACGAAGCTGCATAAACATTGCAGACTAGGCAGAACAGGCTAATGCTGCCTGGGCAGAATAAAATAATCCCCTGCTTTTAGGTAGATGTTAGGTGGAAATGTCCTTGGCCTCTTCAGCTATGTGCTATTTCTAGAGTAGTTTCCTCCCTTTCCGTTACTTCTTTCAAGGTTGACTGCTTTCCAAAGTTTTAACATAAACTTTGCTTAATGTTGACTGCAAGCGTACCAAAGGAGAGTAGTACAAATGTTTGTTCCCGTTGTTACAACAACAGCTCTAAACATTTATTAATAATGTATTAATTCTTCGTAAGTGACAAATGAAAAGGCAGTGTGGCAGTTTTCAAGGAAGAGAGAGAAACAACTGTAAGGTTGGCACTATAGGATGGGGAGTAAAAAGGCACAAATGCTTGACAGCAACTGAAGAAAACTCTATTCCAAAGCACTCCCCGCCGAGCAGTGCTGCTCGGGGGGTGAAAGCCCCATATGTTGATCCTCTGATGGTTTGAAAATGCCTGATATAATTGCCTTTTTCCTTCTGCACTGTTCTGATTACTTTTCCCAGTTTTTCTCCCCTTCCTCATTGTACTATGCAGCGGGGGCTGTATAAGCACGAGAGAATACAAGATGTGATTTGTGCGATAGATTATTTAGAGACAACCCCCTCAAACCATTCATCACGTAATAGAGGCCATCAGCCATACTTACAGCCAAAATATTTTCACTGTTTGCAGCCCATGAAGTGCCCATCATCACTTTAACAAAAAAAAAGATAATAAAAGGAGAGAAAAACTGACCAGACGAGTAAGCACGCACTAATCATTTTTCTGCAGAGCCCAGAAGTGGTCTTAGCACCACTGTAATCAGTAAAGTGCTTTCTGAAAACATGTCTGGTGTCTACACTTCACTACCTACCGTACAGCATGAAAGGCTGAGATTGAGATGAAATCAGAATTGCCATCTCTTCTGTCAAATGCTAAAATTTAGTTAGTTCTACTTGATTAAGCTGTGCAACAGAACTAAAAGTTCTCTTAGCTACTGGGAAAAAAAAAGGCAGGAGAGAATGAGAAAACCTGAACACATCCATTATGTGAAAAGATGTGGGAATAATTCTCTGTCAACATTTCAGCTCACAGACACAGACTCCACGGCTGTGTTTCCAACAGGAGTAATAGCATCAGATGGGAAAGAGTTCTGTGAACAACTGAGCTTTAATGAATCCCCTCCTCTTTGGGAAGATGGACTTTTACAAGTGCATTGAGAACATGGGCACTGCAGAGAGACAGAAAACTTACTTTCCTTTAACTCTTGCCTTTGTTCAGTCAGAGAGATGTGGTTCCCAGATGCTCAGGAAGGTCGCCTGACTCCGCAGCAAGGAGCAAAGGGACAAGGTGTCCAGGGAATTGAGGTTCAGGACTAGAAGTCGTGTTGGGAAGGTTCAGTTCCTGGGTCACCAGGAATGTTGTTAGTGGCCCCAAGCAAGTGGGCAGGAGGAGACATGTCCTGTAGAAGTGTCAGCAGGTTTCCATCTGCATATCTAAGCACTTTGCTACCTAAAAAAGCTATCAGCTGACTTATTTCTTTCACAGATTACTGAGATAAATTAGGAGGAGTGAGAATAAATATGCTACAGATGTGATGAGTGGTGTTATGGGCTATGGACAGAGAGATCTCAGAATAAGACATACCTCTAGGGAATGCAAAGGGAACATGAAATTTAAATAATGAAGTAATAGAGAGATATTTTCACCAGTTCTCTGTGTACATTTACCATTTCTCACAGCACTTGGAAATCTCAATCTCTAACTCTATAGGGTTTTCCCACGAGGGCAGGAAGGCAAATGTCATGAGAACATTGTGTATATAGATCTTTCCAAAGATGAACCAAGAGAAAATGGGGGGGAGCGAAGGAAATCCTGAAAGAAGTTCATTTATCTTCCCAAAGAAGGGAAGGGGAAGGATTTACAGATTAATTTGTTCTGCATGCTATGGGGGTGCTATCAACCTATCAAGTGAAACCTGCATACCTTTCTAGGATTGTATTTTTTTAATCTCTAGACTCACAATGAAATGCCAGGGGTGTTAGAAGGTATTTGAAAACTGTAGTTGTTAAAATATTAACTAACCCTGCCCTGACTATCAAATAAATCTAGTAAAATGACTCAGTTCCCACAAACTTCAATGAAAAGAACTATTTGGCACAAAAGAATATTTTGGTCCTAAAATTTGGAGATAAAGTTAAAAGGACAGCGACCTCCAAATACTTCCCAGGCATATCCCCTAAGGAACGCAACTTATATTCAGAGCCCTGAGAAACACAAGCAAGTGCTTGCTTAATTTTTTGGGGAGGTTTTGTTTTGTTTTTTGGACTAACTTTATCTTGCCAAATAAATGTATCTTACCAAATTTGATTAACAATACTTAAAAAACGCAAACAAGAAAACTAACATGTTTCCCCCTGCAAAGCTTCTCTCAAAAGAAAAATATTTTCACCAACAGCTTCACTCTATTTTACATTTTGAAATGCTTCAAGGTTTCTAAATATATCTAAATGTAATAAAAAGGCTTAAAAATACAATGGAATGAAACACTTCGGACAAACCAAAGATTGTTGGATTTTGGTGGTGGTTTTTTTGTTTGTTTTTTTTTTTTGTTTGTTTTTTGTTTTTTGTTTTTTGTTTTTTTACACAGGCCTCAAATGCCATGTTGCCCCCCCCAGTCGATTACTCCTACAGCTCCTCTGAAGAGCGACAGCAGATGGTATTGATCTAGCAGGGCTTTGAAAATGTAAAGCAAGATAGCATTGCTTTTACGGCATCCAAATTATAGAGCTCATCCTAAGACACGCTGAGATACCTCAACTAGTCTCATCAAAAAAGTCATGAAAATTTTTTGATGTTCCTCCCACTTCCAAACCTGTTATTGTGATTCAACTACTGGGGACTGCCCAATTAACGCTGCGGTAGTGGCCAGTGGCTGTGATGGGGACCCTTGTGCGTTTGTTGCAACAAAACCAAAGCCAAATTTTAGCTACATACATGCTTTTAGGATTTTTGACTGTTCTCTCTTGTCCACTCAAATACCTACAGCTGTTACACAGGCCTCAAATGCCATGTTCCCATAGCAATGTTCACTCTTACGTTATTTTTTCCATAGAGCTTCACAGGTAGAATGGTCGACACACGTCCATCGTTAGGCTTTCGATTAAAAAAGCAGTGACAATAATGAAGCAAAACCCTTCACGCGCAGCGTAATTATCTCAGAAAGATGCTAACAACCCAGGTAGGTTTCTACTAGTTCTTACACTGATTTAGTGCCTGTAAACGAACGAATGGGAAAACAGGAAAAAAAAAAAAAGAAAAAAAGAAAAAGAATGAAAAATTCTAACACGCAAGGCGCCATAAATACAGCAGGACTGGCTTCAGGGGCTCAGGCATTCACTGCTCCAAGAGCAGAAAATACAACAGAAGCAAATGTTTTATTTGCATTTATTCTGGTTTTCAGTCCAGCGACTTCCTGAGCTCCAGATGAACATTTATTTTCCAAATTTCCAGCACTCAGCAAGCACTTCATCACAGGAGGCAATCACATCATTATGCTGCTTAACAAAATGTAACACCAGGATGCACTGACCTGACAAAATAGTGACTCCCTGCTGAAACCGTGCTGCAAGAAATACACATTTCATTTTCATCTTGGGGGACTGGGCAGGGGGGGCAGAAGCCTAGATTCATACGCTGAATCTCCAACTCATATAAATTAAAAATTAGGACAATAGATGGTGATGCCCAAATTGTTCTGTGCAAGCTGCACACAGCCCATTTTATGATGCTGAAAATACTTGTTAATCATTGGACTCATTTTCAGGAAGAATTTCTTGCAACATTTGAACAGTAGGAAGCTCTTTATTTGGCATCATCAAGAAGAAAAAAAAACAGAAACCCTTAACAACTAATTATGTAGGCCAACATAATTTCACTTTTAGCTGCCAGCTCTTTAAACATGGATGTTTCCAAGCAGCAAAGTATTAGCGTGAACCACAACTGAAAGGATAAAGGTCTGGATGCAGATCGACTTTTTTTCAGTAAAATCCACAATTTTTAAGACCAAGTCGACCAATGACACAACAGTGGACAGGAAACAATTCCCTTCTAATTTATTATTTTTCTTTTATCAAATCTCTTCAGTTAATGGGGGGCTCTAAGCCTTGCCACTTGAGCCACCTCAAAATGGAGGAGACACTGGCACTGAGCCCTCCTCAGACACTTGGGAAGTCTTCCCCATCAGGCAAAAATTCTCAAGCCTGTGTCTCCAACACCCAGAATGATACCCTAAGCTCTGTGTGCAGGAACTGGCCAGAATGGTTTTTTTCCATTTCCTTTTACTATTCTAGTGAATACCCTCATCATCAAAGCAACAGCTATTCTCAGACTGAATAGTTTTGCTTTTTAAAAATTCTTTTTTAAGATTTCATTTTCAATGCACATCAGAAACTAAAGTAAAAAATAATACTAATATAAAAGTATATTTTTTTCCCCCAGACAGCCCTACACTTCAGCGTTGGTCATTAATGTCCCCAGGCACTTTTTGCAAGGATGATGAAGTTAGTTTTACTGCCCTAATCAAATTCCAAAATAAGTAATTGCATTTTCTCTATCTTAATGCCACTAGCACTTTCAGTGAGATGTATTATTTTTCACTTCTAACCTGAATGTTTTTTACTGTTGCGCTACAACGTTAAATACTTGCAATGTTATATCCCAGCGGTAGCATATCGGGGTATTGGAAGGAACAGCTTTGCTTTGCAAACACTGCCACGGACCCTGGGGATGGAAGCTGCCCATGAAACATGGCGGTTTTCTGACGTGCAGCTACTTCCCAGCGATATCTGATATTCTCTTATGAACCTCCATCTGCCCAGAGCTGGAACAGGAGATAGCTGTGGTAATTGTGCAGTGACTGCTAGAGGCCAAATAGCTTCGATTACACTAGGAGACATGCAGTAGGCTAATGGAAACGTGACGCACGTGACTGAAAAGCATTAACTTTGCAGTTGCGACTTTTAAAACTCATCCTTATTTCTAAGTGTAGGAGGAATGAAAAGGAGGAAAGAAAAGTAAAAGAAAATATTGCCACAGAGAAGATTAATTCCTGCAGAACAAGGGTCTCGCTCTGTATTAAGTGGACCTATTTTGACTTCCCATTAAATACTTTCTATGCAAACCAGAAAACAACAACCGGCATAACTCCAACCCAGCTTAGTTACAAAACTGTAACAGTATCAGTTTAGACTAATTGTGGATCTGGCTACAATTAAGATCATTTTCTAGCTGGAACAGAGCAGGTCATAGATGGCGGTCATGTAGGAAGTCATTTCTCATCCAAACGTTTGAGGGAAATAATTACCCTTCAGTTTTCTGCCTTTCTCGGCACCAGAAACATGCTTACCTCCCGGTCACCTCTTTCCCACATACTGAACCCAAACTGGAAATAACGCCAGTACCTTTCTGGAATGTTTTTGTATCATCAGTACATACACCCAGACCAAACCTTTCCCCTGCATCACCTGAACAGAAGTACCACAATTTCCTTCTCACCACTTACACGAACCACCACCAGCTGCCGCATCTCCACACAAGGTGTTCATGCTGCAAAGACTTCTCATGGCAAAACAGAAAACCCTCAGTAACTGCAGAGCGAAGCTTTGCTAAGGAGACAAACGTGTGTGATTCCTGCCTCATCTCTGCGCACTCCCCGTGTCCCGCCGGGAGACGGCAGCCTACTCGCCTGAGGAGAAACGGGAGGCAGGACTGCGTGGCCACCGGTGCCAGCAGGAGCGGGTTGTGCGGGTGGGGTTAGTTCTTCTAACTGGAAAAGGGCAGAAAAACTCACGCCTCGGCTCTTCAGAGCAGTGCAGCTCAGCACCCAGCCACCCCAGGCCTTCCTGAACTTGGCCCGTTGACGCTATCCACCTTCGTGCAGCACAATTACTTTGGGATAGGATGCGGGCGAGCACCGCTATTCAGCCTCACATTCAAGGCACTGGGATGAATGGGGTTTAAGGATCATGAAGCTTCGCTGTCCCAAATTTCCCCTCCTTTTTTTTTTGCTATGGAAACGAAGCTTCACACATAGCACTGCAGACTGCAAATGAGTTCGTGGCTGATCCACAACCCGTCTTCAGCTTCCTTATCAGATGTGGCTATGAGACCCACCTGGGGGCTGGAGGGGCAAGCTCCATCCATGCAGACCAGAGGGGACATAATTTGGGGGTATAGTTAACACTATAGGAGCCACTCTCATAAAAGTTAGATGCTGTGATAACGAGTAATTTTCTGGACTTGATATCACAGGTGAAAGAATCACCTTCAAGTAATGAACATCAGAAATCTGAGATACTGAAACTCTCATGATAATTTCTGAACTAAAAGGAAAAATGGCATCTGAAGCTGAATAAATTAAGTGGATAGGTACGTTTGCCATATAGCCCCTTCCTCACAGTACGTAAAAGCAAGGTTTCCTGTTGGTCTGCCCTCCAGCTGGTCAGACGCAAGCAGAAGAAGCTCCATAAGCACTTGTTTCCTCCTTTCTGAGCAATAAAAGCAGTCTAACGGCAAACGGCTCACCAGGCAATTTTCCCACTGATGAGGACAGACAGATTTCAAAGCAGGATTGCAAATTTCTTTAAAAGGGCCACAGATTCATAAAAGATGACCGCTTGTTCGCGACGTACTGAACAACCCCCTGATGAAAGAGCCAGCCGCAGCAGCGGGTTGTTGATCGTGGTGGTTAGCGGCACAACACACGGCGCTTGTCGGGCACATACAGGCCATGACTGAAATGGCTTGCGGCGAGAAGAGACGACTGACTCCCTTTCTAACTTTTTTTTTCTATAAATGCAATAGCGCAACACGTGTTCAGGAAGTCAGCCAACAAACTCAGGACTGGCACATTTAAAACAAATTTGTGCTAACTTGAAAGAATTGTTTTGTATTTACTAAACATTTATACCATCCTCTTTGAAGCAAACTGCACCGAAGTACTTGTTACATTATTTATTACAGTTGGCTATTTGTAAACTCTGCTTTGAATCTGTTTTTTTCCCCCTATCAAATTTTGCTTTTGCCACTGAGAAAATGCTGGCTTTCTTAGTGCCATTAATACAAACTGCTTGTAAACCTCCTCACATGAACACCCGAGTCAATGATGCTGGCTCTTCTCAGAGAAGGGCCTTTGGCAGGTACCGCACGCTGCTAGAAGAGATCATTGCAGGGCAGACACAGACAGCAGCTATTAGTAGTAGTCTTCCCTTTCATCTCCTTGTTAACGACTTCGTAGTATGAAGAAATAGATTGGGAATCTGAAGAACACCAAACACTTTGGTGTTAAAATTCAGAAGCTACGTGAATATAACACAGTCCTTTTGCTGTACTTAAAATCTTAAGACAATCTAGAGTAAAACATTGTAAACACACCTTTCACGTCAATGAGAGCTGACTTCCTTTCCCTCCCAGCCCTCCCTCCCCTGGGTGGGTGCACTGTGCTTTGACTTTCCACTCCCCAGGATAATGTAGGTTAGCAGTGTGGCTACGGACAACGCCCAGGGAATACAGAAGAGTGTGACACAAATGCCTGAAGGATTCTAGGCTGATCCAGCCCAGCTTGGCTAGATCTGAAACCTATATCCCTCGTTGAACCCCAGGCGATGCTTGATGAGCCGATCAGGTGTCTGCAGCGTATTCCCCAGGTTCTATCTGTCCAAGCACAGTGCGAGACCCAAGATCTGCCTGGGTCAGCGACCGAGGAACAGGGGCAATGCAATGCAGAGGTATCTGCACAGCTCTGCCGTGGCCACGCATGGGGTGGGACAGATCCAGTAACTGCCACGGGTGCCAGTTTCCATAACCATATGCGGACATACATGCCACTGCCCCTGCTCTGAACAGCAAGTATAACGTGACGGGTGCAAAAATGGCAAATAAGTAAGATTTTAAGAGGGGATCAATCATTTTATAATACAACTATAGCGCACACTACAGAGTACATGTTGAAAAGACCACTCTGACACCGCAGGTTTTTTTTTTTTTGCCTGTCTGCTACTACAGCTTTTCCATTTCTTCATGAAAGTCAGAAATTCGCCTCTTTCTGAGGCGTCAGAGATACCAGTGACTGTCAAGACAGGTTAGGTCCTTTTCCGCACAGCCCGTATAACTCAACGAGCCCCGAGTTACAGTTAGTACCTGTTTCTTAAGTGTATTACCAGACAAAACCAATAGTGCACACAGTGGCAATCCTTCAGGGACTTTCAGTAGCAGAGTTTCTCCGTCATTCTGTCTGGACCTTCAGATTATGGTTTCCAGAAAACTAGGTGTAGGTGTGAACACCAGCAGAGAATACAGTGATGTCTTAGCATCCCTACACAACTTGCTGGTACGTTACTTCCTCCTCCCCTACAACACTCTCCTTTGCCTCTCCCTCCCATAAAAACAGTAGGAAGAATATGTATTGCCATTCCAGAAACAAATCACCATTTGAGACCTGGACAATTGCTAAGTGCATACTTGTATGCAGTAAAATTAGGCTCTTTCTCTGCATTTACACCCAACTGGAGATCTCCCAGTGCATTTAGTCAATAGGACCGCCCAGCATGACCCACTAAGTCAGGCTGGCACCGCCACAGCCTTCTTCTTTAAGGTGTGCCACTTTAAACTTTCTGAAACATATCCTGAGAATGAAAACCTTGCAAATTGCCCCCGAGTGTTGAAAGCAAGAGAAGGAAACCGCTTTACCTCCAGAATGCGGTGGTGGTCCACACAGCAGCACCATGCCCTGGCCCTGGCGGACAGACACTGTGCTTCTTGTTCTGGTTTTGAAGTTCTCAAGATCTGCCAAGAGAGAAAGAACTCAATTAAAGGGAGTTTAATGGTTTCTCCTCATGAGAAGGACAGAAGGTTCATTAGGATTTTGCTGCATGACACAGAAACAAAGCGAACATCAGCTTGGAAGTGGGTTGGTGAGACCTGGGTAGAATGCGAGGCACCGCAAGGCTGATCTGCATCAGAAGCAGCAAAAGGATCAGTAAATGTCTCCGCAAGCTGCAAGGCTGGTAAGGGGGAAAAGGTGCTGATGCACCCAGGGCAGAAGACATGCCTAGAGAAAACTCCAGCAACCTGTAATGCTGATAGAGTTCTGGTTTATGAATTTATGAGGAGTTACTGCCTTAAACAATGAATTATGTTATAACCCAGTTTCCCTTTAGGAGACTTGTTACTGATGCCCTTGCAACCCGAGTGTAGAAACCCTTCCTTTCCCATAAGGAAGTCTCTTGTAATAGCTGTACAGTGCTTTAATTAAATTAAATTCCTCCTTCCACCTCTCTCTTTCTCCTCTCCTTCAGGGGCCATGCACTGCTAAAAATGCAACTCCCTCTCTTCTCTCCTTACACACTGAATTCAAGAAACTTGCTATTAAGTGACAAGGTGACTCTGTGAGCCGAACAGTGGCACCAGGTATTGATCAGCACCAGCGGATGCTGCGCGGCAGCACTAATACACTGAATCACTTTGGTAGCCTTTTATCTTTAACAGTCCCTTGCATTTCAATTTTCATTTTTTTGCTTTCAGTGTAGCTGAGCCGTGGTTTGGTGATTACAAACCTGTTGTCTGTGCAGTTGGGAACCACAGAAAACACACAGGTGATAAATATTTAACAGCAGGAACTAGTAGGAACATCATTACAAGGTTACAAGGATGAAAAATTAAGCCTTGATTTTTATCCTCTCTTGAAAATGTTTTCTTGAAGCACTGGCATGCATACTTAAAAAATTAAATAAATAAAATCAGAAGAAGTTACTGCTTCATTTTAGAAATCTTCACAGACCCTTCCTGCTAAAGCCAAATTCAGGACAAAATCCAGGCAAAGGGGAACTACAGTGGAAGTAGTGAGTAACAATTTGTAATAGTGCTAGCAGTCATTGTGAGATTTCCAGCGCAGTTCTGCCGTATCCTTATGCTGTACATTACATCATTCCCGGGATCTTATTATTATATTATTTCAGTTTTTTCATTTGCATTTTAGTGGGTAAATATTGTGGGGACTTAAAAAGCCTGCTGCACTGCAGTGAACTGTTTGTGAAAACAAAACTAGTCCAAACCTGCCACCCTCCCATCTTTCTTCTGCCCAAGTCCACAGCCAGAAGCAACGCCTATCGAACCCAGGTGGTGCTGCCATTTGTATTAGGTGCTGAGGCCGCTGCATTATCACACCCTTTGGGCAAAATGGGTTCACACAGGAGGTGCAAAACTACACCTGAGTTTAAAACCGGTCCAAATTTAACCTGGGTATCAATTTAACAGCAGGTTCACCAGTGTGAGCTGTTTGTTCAGAGTCTGGGTAGGTGCAGGGAGACAATAAAGCATGGAAGTTCCCAGCCTCAAGTCTTAGTCTGGGTCTGTAACTTTGAGCAGGGCGGTTTTTTTGTCCTTCTGTCTTTTTTTGGCCTAGGAAAAAAGACAGAAGGAAAACAGAAGAAAGCCCATTATCAATGAAAATAGAGACAGATAATTTTTCTGTCCTAAGTTCTATAAAAAAAGTAGAATGGCACTTTTTAGGAACCACTATTACATTCCTCTAGCCACCTGCCAGTCCCATAGAGTTAAATATATTTTGACTGCATACAGGCACAAGATTGGATCTCATCCTCAGTGAGGACAGTTGCACAAGGGATAATAGCCTAAAACCAAAATGATGCCTGGAGGAATAAATGTGGTATTAGGAAACATTTTTACATGAATATTATTTCTAATAAAGTAAAGTAAAAGCAAAACAAGTCCCTATCACCAAAGCAGATGCTTTATATACACATATATACACACATACACATATAGATGCACTAGAAAAAAAAACTGCATTAGTATTTGTAAGAGTCTCATATTATATGTAAGATTCTTCATATCTCTATTTAGCTATTTATATCTTCCTCCATGTTGACAGAACTAATACATTATGCTATATGCATATACATACATACACAAAACATTTTAGAGATTACACAGAATTCACTTTTCAGGCCTGAATCCTAAAAAAGCCATATGCAGGTCTGCTTTGGAACATAGAAAAGAAAAACTGCATCAACCCTGAGCCTGCGTGTTTAAGTCTACTTATACAGTGCTCTAGGGAATTCTTCTGTTAATCACAGGGGAGGGAATGGAAAAGGTCTTTCATTACTAATCATAAGAAACAGCCACCTGCCTGGTGACCCAGCAACTCTTGATTACAATAGTATGGAGAGAAAGTGCATGATTCAATACTTTAAATGCAAATCTAGTCCTCTAACTTTTTTTGCAAGGAAGAAACAACCCTATTTGTTGACAAAACAGATAGCTATGTATTTATGACAAGAAAAAGATTGCTACCTGAAAAAGAAGTCTCTGCTTGGATGAACAACTAGGAAATGATGGAAGAATGGTCAAAATCAATTGGAGGCAGCAAACAAAGCAGCGCATTCATCACTATTGCTCAGAGCGCAAACTATCAAGCTTTGAAAGTCAACTGTCAATTCTGAAAAGCCTCATGCACGTGCTTAAAATCTGGCTCCAGGTAAACTAACAAGATTAAGATAATTATAAGAAAGGCTAATGTCTCATCAAACTGATTAGGCTGATTATGCTCCTGCATTCTGAAATCCACACTTCAAATTTATTTTTGCAATACCTAAATAGTAACTTGAATTAACAATAATATCATTAAGATTTTATTAATAAGAAACTTCATTTAAACACCACCTTGCAATCTTTCCCAAGAAATTAGGCACAATACTAGTGTTGTTGAACAGTTACAAAGCGTACAGATTAGTGATGTGCGGATTTGAGAGGTTCTCTTCTGCTTTCACACACCGTGTACAGTGGACAAAAACATTTCCTACAAACTTCTGCTCAACTGGGTGCAGAACGTTGCACTGTAATTTTGTACCACTGAATTGCCCATACATGGAGGTAAGACCACTTGCTAAACAAAAGTTAAACACACTTGCTAAAAACCACCCCGCAGGAAGGTGTAATGCAGAAGTAGCACTCTAACACTTCTTTCCCCACGTTTGTTATCTTCCTCCAAAGGAAACACAGCTGTCTAGTGCCCCTCTACCCCTGCCCAGAAAGTAGGTAAGAAATTATTCTCTATACTCTTGACTTTAAAAATCAATGGGACCGCAAAAGAAGAAGGAAAAAATAACCCTCACAGCTGCAGAATGACTCTGAATTACAGCGTAAATGGTTCAGCTGTATGTGTCTCCCCTGATGAGAGCATTAAGTTCCACTTTGCCTTGTCCCCAAGCCCAAAGACCCTGGGCTAACATATCAGGATTTTTGTTCTTATTTGCCAATAAAAAACCCAAACACACAAAAACACCAGAAGACTTATTAAGCCAGCAAGCTCAATTATTTCTTGACACACTTACTGTTTTGGAAGCAGGTTTGAAGCAGGACTATCATACCTCCATGTTTCCCTCGATATCAGCCCTCTTTCCACTGGAAATTGCACCTGAACAGAACTAGGTGAGACCTGGGAAACCTGGGGTTTCAGGTGTCCTGCCACTGTGCCCAAGCAGATGACCCCCACGACACAGCATGGCTATTCAGCATGTGCTGCTACAGGGCTGGCCTCTTCTCATGTTTTTCTCACTGCATCATATTTTGCTTTTTTTTTTTTGTTTCCTACTCCTGCTTGTTATATTCTTCCATGCTTTGCTGTTCATCCATTTCTCCTGCCTACATTGTCAATGAGATCACCGACTCCCAACACAAATACTTTTGCCCGTATTTTGAAAAAAAAAAAAAAAACCAAAACCCCACAAGTTCTTGAAAAACAGCTGAGGATGTAGATTAAAAGAAAAGAAAACAATTTCAGATTTGGGAGGGAGGCAGTGAAAGCCTTGAGCAGGTCACTACTTTTTCAAACAGAAGGGAGGCATTTCTGGTTCACACATAGAAGCACCATCACGAGGAGACAATGCCATCTCTTGAAGTGTTTGCTAACCCAGTGGAGGACGTAACAAAAAACAGTGGTAGGAAGCTAAAGTCATGGAAACAGAGATAAGAAATTACACTTACTATGAGTGATGATCATCAGCTGCTGGAATAAATTACAACAGAGAGCAGTGGGTTTTGCATCCTTGATGCCTGGAGATCAAGACCACCTTTCTAGAACATGCACAAATACTAACTATGCTTTAATCGCACTTAAGCAGCCAGGTTCAGTTAGACATAAACTGGCGGAAAATACGGACTGTGATAAACAGGAAGCCGCATCACAGGGCACTGCACTCATCTAGCCTTCAGATGCATGAAATACTGGGAAGGAGGAGGAGATCTGGAAGCCAGTGTGATGGTCTGGTGGCCTGATGCCCACTAACAGACCTGAGAGTCCCAGAGGTTTGCTTCCTGGGACCTGGCAACATAGTATGTAAGAAATATGAAAATAATCACATTATGATTAATTAATTTAAATACCCCATGGGGTACTAAATACCTTATAATAGAAATAAGAGACACAGTCATTTAAGGAGTTTACAGTTAAATGTTAGACATAATGCAATGAGCATTGGTAAACAGATGAGAGAGAACAAGATGAAGCAAACAATGCCTGGAAATTGTAAGTTCATTAAATTTTAGCATGCAGGCATCTTCATGACTTAAAGTTTTTAGGGTGTGAATTCCTTCAATTACAGTGATCTATCATTGCATAGATCAAAAAAGAAAGGAGCTTTAATTTCAATAAAAATATTTATACATGAAACAAACAAAACATGACCAGAGTTGAGGACTGCTTATATGAATAGAAACTGCTTCTTGTTGGAGCCAGGATGCCCTCATGTGCTTTTGGTGAAAATATGTCACCAACTCAGGGATTTGCGGCACTAGGCGGTATATGACCATGAAAAAACACCGTTTCTATTCATAGGATCAAAAAGGAGAGCAGATGCAAGAAGGATGTAAACTTACCCTAACTAATCAAAGCAGCATACATCTGCACGAGAAATCCTAGGTCACTTGCACCAACGAGTAACTCGCAGATCAGGCTTTTATTTTAAATGTGTGATTTCAAATAATCAAGATCAGGTATTTGTATGACTGTTAAGAAAAGAATACACTTGCATATTAGTTTTTGGCCTATTTAACTTGGACATTCTCTATTTAGAAAGCAATTGTCAAAATTGATTAAGAGAAACCACCGAGGAAGAAAATATTAATGCTTTCCAATTCTGGAGGTCAATGTCCTGCCAAAGCTTACTGGGAGCACACAATACTAAACCAATGACTCCACTGAAAGTAGAAAAATATTGTGTAAGCTCCAGTAACTCCAGCATCACATTGAGGGTGTGATTAGTAATGTTTTCAGTGCAAAGAGGAGAATATAACAGGAAGGTTTAACAGGAATGCAGACAGGTTATGACGATTAACATTGTTACTCAGACCTTCCTTAATGAATGAGTGAGGATGGCATTTAAACTTCATCATCTCCACAGTACCAATTCTAAACCAGACTTAACAGACCCATGTGAGTATAAAGCTGTATGTATTCAACCTATGAAAAATACATTGATTTGTACCACCGACACCACTGTACTAGCAATTGCATGATTTTGGGAAAGTCATTTAAGTTCTCTGTGTCAAAGTTTGCACATCTCTAAGGATGAGTACTTAAACTGTGTGTCTCAAAAGAGACTTAATTAGCTAATATTTGCACAAAAACTTGACATCTGACGCTGAAATGCACTGAAGTGCAATATGCTATTAGAATGTGCACACTAACACCCACCCTTTAGTATGAACTTGAAAGTCTCTTCTTGCATTACTAGATTTTTCTGTAGCCTCCGTTAAAACTCTGCCTTAATGTTGAGTGACACAACTTACGCAGGTACTGGGTAAGTGATGCAGTCTGATACAGATGCTTATTCCTCAAAAACGCTCAGAAGCCCAGAAAGCGCCAGCAGCAGCTGTCAATCCCATTAGCTTTCCAGTTTGGGTAGGGTTGAATGACCTCCTTCCAAAACCTCAAATGTGGTTTAATAAAAGCTTAAACAATCTGAAATGATCCAAAGCCCCTTAAGACTGGGTAGTTTGTCTCAGTAAATGGCATATGGAAATTTTAATCAAAAACATATGGCTTTTCACAGTTACAATTATCCAACTTTGGCTAGAGTAATGAAAAATTTGCCCAAGTTTTACATACAAAAATCAGTCTTTATAGCAAAGAAGATTCAATTATAAGCAAAAGAAAAGAGCTGTAACCTTTTATCCTTTATTAAGACCTACTTGGGTTTGTACTTTATTTATGAAATTTGGTAATTCTTTTTCTAAGCAACCATGAGGTAAGTCCTGGAAATCGAAATTTGCTCTTTAAAAGAAATATTTGACAGATGACATCGAAATACAAGCAAGCAAGACCAGATTGGCTCACTTTCTCCCAAGTTCCCACTAGCAGGGGCAGTGTAATATTTGACCTCTGCTTTTTGTATTTACGTCCATTCTCATTTACAGCTCCTCTGACTGTTCTATTGCTAAGACCTCTGCCCAAGCAAAGTGGCTACAGCATTTGTACACAAGGCCCACTTGGTTCCTGTTATTGGCTGCAACGTGGAAATAACTCAGCTGCTGAACTCGGCGTGCCCTGGAAACCAGACCGAAGCAGGGCGGCTTCCCTCAGGAGGCTGCAAGTCTTACGTCATTGGTGATTTGACAGAGAGATCCCTATTTTTTATGAGAGCTAAGCTCTGTTTTGCCTGCCTTTGTTTGCCCGAGGAGGGTTTCCATGGTTCGCTTTTTTTTTTAAAATGCATAGCATATTTTTAGAATCCAAAATCTGTGATCATGCCAGTTCTGAAATTAAGAGAGAACTCTCTATGCAAGAAGACTATTTTAGAACTATTAAACAAACCCAAAAATATTATAGAAAATTACATGAATAATAAATGATTCAAATTGATGGTGACAGGTGTCTGCATGTCTTTTAGAAAGCCAATTTATGTGACTATATCATGTAGAAGGAAGCACTGCTGTACATTGCCTTGAATGGCATACTGTCAAAAACTCATACACCATTAATGAACCCTTTGTCATTACATTTAAGGCTTTTTTCCTAATGATTAGAAAGGCAGTGTCAATGCTATTTTTATCTATTATTCTTGTTTAACTGATATGAAAGTATTTTTCCTTTTACTATACTCTAACGAAAACATACATACATCAAATCACTTCTTTATACATCACTGAATTTTAATTTCCAAAAGAAAACATGACTTATATTCAGGCTTAGAGAAAAAAAAGAAGTTAGTGGCTTTTATGCTGCTATATTTTACTTAAAGTCTATCTCTAGAGACTTTTGTGACACGAATTTGACAACACATCAGTGATACTCCTCTACTGAGTCGATGTTAATAGCAAGTAGCTACCAAAGCATAATACCTCTATCTGTATATCTATCTGTATCTTCAAATGGATCATTATCCCTACAGAGTGAGCTATTTAATGAACCTTGAGAGAGGATGTATGTGCTTGAAGGAAAAACAAGGGATTGTAACACGGGACCCCGAGAATACAGCCACAAGGTAACTGCGAAGGCCTTGCTGGTGCAGGCGCAGGATGGAAACAGATGCTTCCAAGCTGTGAGCACAACTCGCAGCTCCTCCTCACCAGAGGAATGCAACCCGGGAGTGAGCAAAAGTGGCTTTGGGTGGAACACAGAGAACGGCAAGCAAGAACACAACCGATATAAAACACATATAGTAAAACTCAGACGTAACAGAGGCAGGAATCAATGAAGAAAGAGAAGTTGATACAACAGTAGTAGCAAATGTATAAAAATATCCAGAGTCAGGCCCAGTCGGTGGAAGAAACCCCCCCCATCATGCTCTCCAAACAAAGCTGGTCCAACGGCTGCCTCCTCCTGGGAAGGCTGGCACCACCCCGCTTGTGTCCAGGAGCACAGGAAGGGAAAAGGGGAGATGCCACCCACACGTGCTAGACTGTGGGTACCACTGCATCTGTGTAATTACTGGGAATTAGCAGTAACTGGATACTATGCACACTAGCCTTGGTATCATTGTAAATGTACTAAAAATGTGTCTTCCATTAGGTTACAAATACTTCAATTAGATTATCAACAAAACCTTTGATGGGGATTTTTAAAAAAGCGTTTTTTAAAGCCATATAAATTGCATGGTGTCTTGGTTTGGTATTTCACCCTTGAGGCTTGGTTGTAATTTGGATACAAGAAACTTGAATGGTTAAAAATGAGTTTGGTAAGAATTGAACTTTACTACATATATTAAATGAACTTCGAAGCACCCACACGACAGGAAGTAAAGTAATGATATAGGTAAGGGGTAGTTACCTCTTCATATATGTGAAACCCACAATCCACTGATGTACATAGATACAACCAAGAAATTAAAGTCAATTTTCAAGCATGACTTAAAGCGATTTACAGAGCATAATGGGGTTTGCCTTCTCATACCCCTTCTACGATTTTAAGATGATCCCAGCAATTTAAGATTTAGAATGATGTTTAAGGTCATATGCAGTCCTTGAATCAAAGTCAATGGGATATTTTTATTATTAAAGACCATATGACTTATCCCAAGGGTATTCTGAATAGGCTGGCAATGATACCTTGTTGAACAAAAAAAAAGGCAACCAGAGAGTTTGGCCAAGTCTTCCTGGTTCAGACTGAATAAAGAATATTCTACGAACGGATAGCTTGTATGCCCTCTTCCAAATTGTTTTCATCACATTTGCATAAGTCTCCACATACAACAGAGCATATTTTCAAATCCTGGACACAATACACAACCAGATGGAAACAGAAGCCATTTGCATCGCTGCCCATGGAATAATATGACTTCATTGGCTGTAGACTATAAACTATGCTAATTTGGCCCATAAAATAGTCTTGAAGATGAGATTCTAACGCATCTCAATCAATTTCAGATTTTAGAGGACATTGGTTTGAAGAAATCATAGCTTGTCTATATGAAGGCAGGCTGAAAGCACTTTAACTGATGACTAGCACCCACAAAAGCATTAAAGCTTTTTGCTCTCGAAACACTTGACAAGATTTGCCTCCTCATATTTATGGCACTAATATCTCTAAACACTGTCTCTATAAAACCTGTGCCTGACTTTTTAAAAGCAGGGTTTTATGTCATCCCTTTCACAAATACACAAAGATTAAGTTCTTCTGCCCATGTCCTTGCTGTTGTGTCAAGACTACACAGTGGGCTATGCAGCTCGGAATAAAACCCCCTTTGATACAGAGCTTAATAGAATTTTAGTTTAAGAGCTGGTGTTCTAATGAATAATTTTTAGTGTCACTGATTTCAGATATAGTTTACAATCTGGGGATGAAAGCTTTCTAATTTGACCTTTAGAACAGAAATTTCACTGGGATTTCTACTTCAGTGGGGGAAAAAAGTTTCAGAGATAAACATCTTGCCATTTCCCTACCCTGCCTCTCTTTTGGAAAATATTTTTGCTTGGACTTTATTACTGTAGGCATTAAACAAGGTACTGCCTGTGCATCTTTACCAAGTGGCCAGGTCCAGTTCGGACTTCTAGACCTTTCCTTTTTCCCTGATCTTTCCTGCACAGAAACTGCTATCGTTCTCACAAGATGCAAAAATTCTCAGATCAGCCTTTGCCATGGGGGCATCTGCAGCTGGAGGATTTTCACGGTGGGGTTTGTTCTGAAGGCTCAACTTAGCTACGCTATGAGAAGAGATGTGTAGCTGGAGGAGTCACAGGTTTGAACTCAAACCAGACGTTCTCAGAGGAGGCACAGGCTTGCAGCTCCTCCCATCTGAACCAGGAGCGAGCTGCAAACGGCCACGATTGGATTAGGAAAGGAGAAAACTGGTGTGTTGGTATGCAAGCCAAGATCTTGTTCTTCTCCCAAACCCTCCCTGCTCTCTGCATCACTCGCATCTCTGACCTATGTATCATCTTGGACTTTGACATCGCATATCGAGACTATGTTTAAATCTTGCCAAGTCTTTCTGACCACCATCTATCAAAGACAGACTGATTTGTCTACCCGCATGGCTAAAATTCCTCCTCAGGCTTTTACCTTGCATCCCAAAGACTGCAACAGCTTCTCCTCGAGCGTTACCAATGCTGCTGGCCACCACGCAGCTGCAGGAGTCACGGATCCTCACGCCGTGCTCGGACTGCTTTCTACTTCCTCTGTCACACCAAGCACGAGCTGCTTGTCCTCACCAGGATGGCTCCTCCTGGCACGCTATATCCTCAGCACCTCGCTGGGATTTGATCCTTGCTTCCAAATAGGCAACAAGGCAGCCCTGGTGCTTTTTTTGCCTTGCTTCATGCCATTCATCTTACTGGGGAAGAGGGGCTCTTAGCAATATCTGCAAGGCACCCACTGTTCTCTTCTCAAATCAAATCACTCTTTCTATGACGTTACCAAAAAAAGGAAAAAATCCTCCTCAACTTTATGTTCCATTTAATAAAAGCTGCCTCTTTACTATCCTTCTATAGGAAATATTTCAAATGTTCATTTTGAAGCAACTCTCCTGCTTGAGACAAAATGCTGAGGACTCAGAAAATTTTATTTTATTACTTTAATCTGGAAAATCCGGGCAGACATTTCCCCTTAGGTTGACTTGAATGGAGTTACTTCACCCTCAGATCTTTTTCTATTTTCCTAGCAAAGCAATGTGTTTTTTGCACATTTTCTTCCAGCACATATGATTTTGCAGTAGCCAGAAAGCAGTACTTCTATTGGCAGCTGGAGATACTCCACAGCCCTCTCTCACTTCATAGTTGAGCATTAACGTTGCAGATGCCCCGTGCGTTCCCCACCGGAGCACGCTCTGCTGCACCTTCTTACTTTGCACAGCTAAATGAATGCAAATTCAGACCCCAAATAATGTAAAACAATGTGACACAAGCTCGCTGAGCTAGAAGTTTCAAAGAACAATTTCCCTTTACTTGACAGAAACACAAATGAAAAAGACCCCATAGAGATTCTGGTCCTCAGAGGGTATCTGGTGGTTCAGCTTGCCTATGGAAACGTACATTATTATGCTAGGCAGCACCACTTAAAGAGGAGAGATTTTTTCATTCTGTTCATCTCTCATGTCTAATGAATTATGAAATGGCAGTCACGTCTGTTGCAGACAGGAAAACTAACACGGGACAACTTTTGATAAACATATTTAAAGCTCTGCTGTCCTTTGCATGCCAACACTGACTCCCTGATTTTGCTTTCCAGAAGGAAAATAGGAAAGAAAAAAATAAAACAATGAAAAAGCAGCCACTAACATAAAATTGTTCTGCATTGGCCTTACGTCCCACCAACAGGAACAGAAATTTTCTTACAAAGACAGAGTCCACCTCTGGCCTTTGGGTATAGTCTGCGCTTGACCAGGGGGGGTCCTATAACTGCTATTTTCCATACAGTTAAAGACAATACTGATTTGCATTGATATAGAATCAGTAAGGATCAACCTAAGGATTATAATTATTTCTTCAAAATAGGTAAATAGCTTTATTTCATTTGGCAGACGAGGGGATTTAGAGCCAAAAGGGGAAATATTACAAGAAGCATCCTAATTACTGAGAAAATAACAAGCATCTCTTGATTCCTTGTCCTATTCTCTATCCACAGACATAAAAGACCAGAAAAACAGTGATTACAATATGCCATGAAAACATAGGCTTATGGCTCTTCAGACATCTGTGCCACTCTAGGATCAGTTCTTGCAAGATGTTTGGAAAGATATGTAACGGGAAAGAACACGGACCAAAAGAAGTCTTAGTTGCAACCACAGATGTTTACGTGGTTTGAGGCTTATTATGTATCACCTGGACAGCAATCGTTCACAGACCTGACATACCTCTAATGTCTGTAATGGAAGGAGTGAGCGTGCAGAGACTACTTGTTACGGAAACAATGCCCAGAATTCACTCCTTCATGATAAATGAGTGGCAACCATGGATGCACATGTGAAATCATGAGCAAGCACCACTGCATGGGGACACAGCGTACCTCTACCTTGGCTGCTTATGACTATATTGCAACAAAGTCTCTATGGGATTGCTAATCAGAATTTCGAGACATTAACATTTGAAGGAAATATCCTTATGAACTCGAATTATTATCCATAAGTCAAGAGAGAAAGATTTCTTTAAAGTTAATGAGTTTTCAGTTGGTCATATCCCATTTTTGTCTTTTCAAGAAAGCATGGTTCAATCTCGCTGCATAACCGAGTTCCCTGAAGGACCATTGCACTCTCGAGGATACTGCTTTATATTGGCATCTACATTTCCAGGCTATTCCATTTATTGTCAAAATAATAATTTAAATTTGCAGTTTATTCTCCTCTCATATACGCACCCTTCTAGCTCTATCAGAATAAGCCAACTGGACATCAGTGATTTGCAGAAGTAAGACTGTGCTCAATGAAGGTAGCTGGGCTATATTCTGAAGTTATGCCAAAATGAAACTCTAATATCACCTACATAGCTATTGAACTGTACCTATCCTTGGCTTTGATTTAAGAAAAAATGCTCAGAAAAATATTCTGGGAGAAAAAAAAAAAAATTCTGTCACAGTCAGAGGATTAATACTACTGCTAAGGACACATTAATATTCACACAGTACTACTATTTTCATTCTCGCTTTTAGCCTTCAAAGAGTGGAATAAACGTCAAATGACGTGCACTGATTCTCTAATAATCTAGTGGTAAGCAGCCAAACGGGCCACCAACGGGAACTACCTTGCTGGTAATACAGGCAAGTTGCAAAGGCTTGAGGAGTGAAAGAACACGAAATTTTGCTGATAAATAGCATGGTATCAGATCCTGCACAAAGCCACAGGGAAAGTACAGAAAGAAAGACGAAGTCTTGCTCTCTCCTTAGCTTACCGTGGGAGCTTTACACAGTTTTCTTTAAGACCTACGCATTGAGCGTATAAAAAGAAGGGTGGTATTAAGTCAACAGGTGAGATGTCAAAGTGACTGATTAAGCCTAAGGTCAGAAGATCAGGCAGAGAGATCTACTCCATTTCAAAGTGAAATTGTCCCAAATACCTGGGCTCAGAACCTGAATACTTACTGCTTCATTCAGAACGCCAGAAAAAACAAGAAATCTTTCTTTTTATTTCCTTCCAGGTTGGAGTTTTCCATAGCATCCTGACGTGATTTAGCACAAAGATAATCTTCTCAAGACTAAAAAGAGCTTCACGTAACAGCAGAGCTTTTTGCAAGGAAAGCTTACATCACTGGACCTTGGCATACTGGGACCAAATTGGTCCATTTAAGCGTTCATTTTAAACAAACAGCTACATCTGCATTTAGTTCTTAAAGATCCAGCCCCTAGATATATAAAAAAAAAAAATTTTGAACATATGTTATTTTACATATTAAAGACAAAATTAATAAATACGGAGACAGGAAAAAACCGTCAAGCCTGTGCCTTGCTGTTCCCTAATTCTACACCACAAGAGAAACCATGGCACTGCGACCGACCTGTGATCTTAAGCTCATTGCGGTGCGATGCCCAGAGGCGCTGGCGGCAGCTCTCCTGCCTGGCGCAGCAGCTCCCGGCCACAGCCCTCTGACACCTCTCCGTGCAAGGCTCCCTGCTCTCAGCAGCACTATTTCTGTGTGAAATAAACTGAAATAAACTTCCTAAATAACACTGCAGGCTTACAAGATTACTAGCTTTGAGAGAAGGTGCGCTCATGATTTACAAATGCCCCGCCACTGCTTTAAGTAATAATGTATTATCTTATTTATAACCCTTGGGTGGAAACAAAGCAGGTGTAAATCCTATGTTTTTGTTCTAAGTTAAAGGTCTTTTTATCACAGATGAAAGTAAAGTAGGTTATATATCTATCCTCTCCTACATACTCCCTGTTGGTCCTATTCATCAAAAAAAAAAAAGAAAAAAGAAGAGCTTACATGAGGCTTAGCCTAGTTTTCTGCCCATTAGAGTCTGCGTGGAAAAGGTGCAGAGGTTGTGAGATGATTCTCCAAGACTGACAACTGCACTTTGCACAGCTGAGTTAAGATTTTAGAGGCTCTGAAAGGCTTCAAAGGGAAAAAACGAGACAGCAAAAGAGATTTTGGGGTGTGTACGGGAAAGCAGGCCACGTTAAGAAAACCACTTCCTGAAGATGTAAGAAAAATTAAGAAAATTAAATTATTCAAGGCAGATTCATGGGCCTTGGGTGTAAGCAAACTCCAGTTGCTGGCTGGGAGTGTTACCTCTGAATTGTGACCGTACGCGTGGGAGGCAGCGTGCTGATCAAAATGCCAGGAAAAAGTGAATTAACCTACGGGAAGAGCTGCAGATTTGCAGTCCAGGCTCCGAAAAAGCAGAGAGCAGAGTATGCCTGAGCAAGAAATGGACAAGCGTGGTATTTCAATATTGGGGTGAAAATCAGCCTTGGAGCACAGGCACGCACGTCCTGTGGCGGTGGCTGCAGGCAGGGGCTGCTGTGTGGAGGCAGGCAATGGGTGCTTCCCCCATCTTAGTGCAGGAGGGCAGCTCCCACCGAGGATGCTAAAGACTCCCACCTCATGTACCTGGCAGGGGCTTTTCACAAGTGCTCTCACAGAGAACCAGAAAAAGGAAGGAGCCAGGAAAACACGCCGAACTGGGTTTCTGCCCTTCACAGCAGAAAATCCTTGAAAAAATAAACTTCCCGAAGAGGAGGTGACCCATGGACTGCTGAGGGACGAGCAGAACCGCGCACACCCGCCATCCCAGCTGCAGTCCGACTCCAGAAAAAAACAACCCAAACCCTCCGTCTCCTTAATTTCCAGGAGGTTTAAAACACATCATCATTTCTCAATACTCAGACGTTAGTAATCACTGTGGAAATGATTTAATTTGTGTGCCGAAAGCCTCATTCAGCTGAGCAGCAGTGCATCGCTTCATTGATCAATCAATGCAATTGTTGTTGCACTTGTTTGTTTAGGCAAGGCAAGGCAGATACTTTGGCGGTTTTCTGAAAACGTTTTCATTATTAATTGTTCTTGAAAGAATTACTTCATTGATCATTTAATCTCCAAAAAGAAAACGAATGCACTTCAGGGCAATAAGAGGATACAACAGTAAAGAATTTGAGCAGCAATTATAATTTGTTTCTTAGCAACTAATAGCAAAAATTATGGGATTTGCTCGGGTACAAGATATAACAGGAATCATTCCAGCAATGGGAATATTGAAAAAATTCCTTTTCAGTATAATGTTGGGAGTAATCTTCTTTTTCTACCATCACAGTGAAATTATTTTGGGATAGTAGGTCAAAGCCCCAAAGTAGTCTCATTACAACCGCATTACTACTGTATTTTCTGCTACCATTTGAACTGCACAGTGCTGAGTCCTAGCTGCTAATTCATGAGTAACAATTATTTTCATAGAAAAACTTCTATAAAACAAATTCCTTTAATAAAGTGGGGGGGGAAACAGTTTTCAGAAACAACAGTGTGAGTCCCTGAAGTTAGGAGTATGTTCACAGTAACAAAGAAGAAAGTTAGAATTTCAATAAATGAACAATCCAATGGAAAATGTACAAAAGCTAAGTCTGAGGCTGCTGCCCCAGTTAGCAGCGTATGGAAGCCTGCCTGCAAATTCTGCCCTCCAGGCATGGTTTAATCTTCAAACACAGTAAAACAGTTCAGGCTAAATTCCACAAACAAAATATGCCATTTTGCTTGACCAGGGCTGTCTGCAGGAGGAGGAGACCCTTCCCCTTTCATTTCATCTCATCTGCCCACAGCCCGGGGCTCCCAGGGGCAGCACAGCGATGGTTTGCTGCTGGTGCTCCAGCATCCTCTGAGGATGCCTCCCTTCAGCCGCATCATCCCTTCTCCTGAGGCCTCATTTCTGTTCTAAAAATTGGTGCCTCAGCCCCCTGGACATCCAAATACAATTTTTGTCAACTGCAGAAAATACCCATAGCATTAGTATGGACCTGTTAAATTACAGATGCAAAAGAAACTCCTTCACGGAAAATTGCTACGGGTTGGAAAGGCAATGATTTCAGAGAAGCATCTCTACGCAGAGTGGGAGGAAGGACACCAACTGTCCTCCCAGTGTGGTGGTGCGACAACACGCAAAATGCTAAAAACCCCTGAAAAGTAGATTCCATTTCTCTAACAGCTCATGTTTCACAGACATCACTTTTAGGCAGTTTTTATAACAATGGGGGGCAAAACAATGGTATGACTGAAAAACTGCACCGATTTGAACTTGATTTTCCTCTTTGGATACTCATTTCACAATCAACAGCATGTGACAAACATCGGTACTGATGAGAAAGGCAACAGCTACTGCATGGCTACTCACCCACTCTCTGGAGGGTTTATTTTTAAACCAGCATTACTGCAGGTAGCGCTGTCTTTGTGTATTTTCAGGTTAAACTGCAAATCCTGCGGAGGAGTTTAGGGCCAAATTGAGTCTAGTTATCACAGCAGGGAAAGGGTATTTCATCTACCAGCACTGGGGATGGCTCCTCGGGAGAAGACGGGGGTCACCTGCCAGGAGAGCAGAGCGGAGCCTTGGCCCCAACCTGGTGATGCATTAGCTGCCGCAGATGGAGGTGGCAATGGAGCAGACACAGCCTGGAGACCCCTGGGGTGGGGGGCACAGGGGTGTCCAGATTGACCCTTTGCACTGCTCCTGGAGTGAAAAAATGTCTGGCTTCAAAGCTTTGGTGGTAAAAAACAAACTGCGGCCTCAGCAAGGTAAAATAAATATCAAAGTTAATCTCTAACTAGAGTCATTACTCTATAGGTGCTCATAAATCAGCTGAAAGGTAAGATAGTAATTGCTATTCTCTTTGCTAGGGCGAGTCCCGTCTCGCTCATCCCACCCTACCAATGGGATTGTAAAAGAACATCTGGACATCACTTAGCAAAGAATTACAAACAGAAGGGGAAACCTCACTTAACCTTTTTATTCCTGAACTCATTTCCACCAGCGTTGCTCATTTTGAACAGGTTTGACAAGTCGGCCCTTTTCTTCATTACCAGCCTTTGGTTAAGCAAGAGCAAACCCAAAGACAGTAGACAAGCCACAAGTCACATGAAAGCTGGCACCCTGCGTGGTCACCCACACATGGGGATAGACTGGGGGCTTCTGCAAAGACACTTCTGGTGGGAATCCATTGGGACGCAGCTGCGCAAAAGCACAATTCTTCAGACATCTACCACACTCGATAGAAGGGGAGGAGCAATAGATTTGAAAGCCCTTGGGTCATTATCCGCACAGGGCATGGAGTACAAGCATAGTTCAGACAATCAGTACTAGTTGCCAGCAAGTAAGATTAGCACTAGCAGAGGCCACCAAAATAAGTGAAACTAAATCTTAATACTTAATACAAATCTTAAGAGTCCTCCAAATACACACTCCTGAGAAGGGTCTGCAAATGTCGTGCAGAACAGGCTGGCGAGCTTCTCTAAGGAAGGGCATCGATGCTGTCTTGCACTGGGGACAGAGAAGCTCTTGAAGCCTTTCCTGGGACTCAACTTGGTGATTTTATGCCTACAGAGATGTGAGTATAAACTCAACTCTCAGCACCTGTGTGCACTAATGTTCCATTTTGTAAATTATTTCACAGTCAGTAGAAATAATTTGGCAAGGACGCTCATTAAAAGCGCATCCTGCTCATGGCGTACCACTTGCCCTGAGCTGTACCGCTCTCCTGCCCGCAGCCAAGAGCTGCTCAGCACCTTCGAGTCATGCCAAAGAGAACGGGAGCTGAGCAGGCGGAACAACTTGCAAATTCATCACTTTCTGAGGGGTATGGTCCAACTCTGGTGCCACTAAAAATCAATACAAGTTTTATCTTCGACTTAAACGGAAGCAGGATCCGGGCCATAGTAAACAGCTTTAATCATGTCTGAATGGGTGGGTACATCTCTAAACTGCAGCATCAGAGCTGCACTTCCTTTCCAGGCATAACTTTTTATTGATTTCAGCGTTATTTCCAAACAGAAACAACAGTACAGTGAATAAAATTGTCAAGCTAAGCCCCATCCCCTAAAATAAAAAGCACATAATTTAATCTAGTTCAGCTGTGGTTTTGTACATCATTTTGGAAAAGCCATTATTAAGAATCCATACGCAGAGTGTAAAGCTTTTTTTATACTCTGAGAGCCTGTATTGCTATAAGCACAGGGTTAAGGGTATCACAGATTCCCTTACACAGATTCTGTTACTGTGGCAAAGCAGATTCCTCACTTTCTGAAAGTATGTTCAACTAGGGGGGCAAAACAAAAAAAAAAAACAAAACATAGAGAACAAATTTGAAATGTAAATGATATATCACATAGCAAGTATTGGGGGAAAATATTAGCACTTTTATCGTAATGAGTTTGTAACCTAAATATATATTTCAAGGATTAAATTGCTGTCCCGCTCTGACCTCCACAGGAGGTTGAAGAGCTAGAGCTAGATTGCAGTTTAATCTTCAATGAAAATGCTAGAGAAGAGTAATACAGCCCTTGAAGAACGAACGAACATATATTAATGATGCTTCAGGATTCTGAATTTAACCCTTAAGAGGAGAGAAAAAAAAAAAAGCTCAAAACCCCAGACATTAGTCTCAAAAGACTCAGTAATGACCTTCCTCAGAAATAAAAATGAGATAACACAAAAATCACACAACAGAGAGGTCAGGCTGGAAAATAAGGGATTGCTCAGACGAAGGGGGAAGCTACAGACAGGTTAAGCAGTACAGTCCTGAGTCTCTAACCAAATGGTTTTCCACAGTTAAATCATAACATGTGACACAGCAGGGCGTAAGAGACAGAGACTGCACGTGCTACCTAGGGGCCAGACAAGGGTGTGAACTCAGGGAAAATAACTTGATAAAAGGGAAAAATCCTGAGAGAGCAACTGAGAGCAAACAGGCTTCAGAGAGCTCTCCAGTGGCTAGAAAGGGGCCTCCCCATACAGTGCTTTAGGTTCTTCCACGCAGAACCTACAGAAGGCCATTCAAAAATTATCACGTTTGGAATAAAACCATACAGGTTTTATATAAAATAAAAATTAAAAAAAAAACCAAACATATAGGCAAGTAGCTATATTAAGCAGTGCTACTGCATCCACACGTCTTGGACATCAAGGCTGAAAAACACACATTACTAATATAGATCTTTAGTAAAAGGCCCATTTTTATTGGTTCTTAGAGGCAGAGCTTTTGTAATAAACTTAAACCACTCTGTGCATTTCATAATTCAGCTAATTTGGGTTGCAATCCCTTTGATTATACAAGACAAAATGACCTACTGTTTTGTGAAAGTACAGAGCCTACCTCGATAAATGCTATTTTTTTTTTATTTAATCCAAATGTTTCTAATCTGATTATGCTGTTTTAGCAATCTAAACTAAATTTTAGGAGTCAAAAATAATACATTTATTCAAGTTCCCCATCACTATTTTAACTATAAAAGAACAAGATTTCTGTTTGAATTCAGTCTTCTTAATTAAGAATCAGTCAAACTAAATTTGTATTTGGTCAACTAGAAAACTTGAAAGATTTTTGCCAGATGTATCATTCATCAAGATAGATAAACTGATCAGAATTTAATAAACACTCTGTATGTGAAGCAAAGATAAAATGTTAAAGGTTTCTTATTTTTTGTGCAGAATTCTCTGCATTTGCAAGCTCTTGGTTAATAAGTGCCTAACAATTTGAACAAGCAAGGAAATTGATGTATTTCCACTCAAGTAGTCCGTGGGTACTGCACTTGCCAGCATCAGGATCCTCCCTCCTAGTCCCACATTCTGAACTTTGAAGCCCAGGACCAGCGTCTAAGGAGCTGCAACCTGGTACTCGCCATGTCCTTAAACGATTGACTTCAGCAAACAGTACGACCCCAGCCAAGGGAGGCTTTGCTCTCAATAATGATGCTTCCCAGGCTCACCCTGACAGCTAGCAGGTGGCCACGATTTGTAGGACAGAGCCTGCTGTGAAACACGTGGTCTCCAGAGAAGCAGACCAACGCAGTATTTATCAAGTGATCACCTTGACATACTGAAATCTAGAGTGATGAGATTGGTCTTAAGGAAGCTATTCATTATGCATCCAGAGTGAAAATGCACCTTCAGTCATGGAAAAACACAAGCAGGTCATAAGCAAACGGGTAATATATTGTAAACTACACGGGGAGACAGAGGACTTGCCTTTACTCACAGTAATATTTCTCATTACAAATCACCTCTCTGTATTGTGTGAACCTGGTGTTTATTGGCATTTTTACCTTCTTATTTTTGTAGCTGGAGCACATCTGAAAGAGTCTATTCTATCAGCTTCTCTTACCAGTCAGTCAAAAGCATCTTTCATTAAGCTCTACTGAAAGCCCAGCTCACCATTACTGATAGCTTCATGTCTGGGAAGGGATTGCCTTGAACTCCTGCATGTGCATGCAAGGGTATTTCATAGTAGGTCCTGCTGTAATTACTAAACTGCTATGTACACCCCTCCCCAGGACAACGGCACAGAGCAATCAGAGAGATGATGGATGAATAAGCCCGTGTATCTATTCTCTGCCTTCACCTTCACAACTAAATGAGAAAAAAGATGACTCGTGGTCCTGCGTTATCATTTGCTCACTCTTGCAGACTTTATCCTGTACCTTAAAATGGCTTTTTGTAATTTCATATAATGCTAATTCACATCATGACCTGTGTCTTCTGTTATCCTTAGCTTTCGACAAGAAGCTGCAACTCTGAATTTAACCCAAAATAAATATGAAGCAGACTGTTTTCCCTTTTACACAAAGTTACAAAATATCACCCATACCTGAAAGTACTTGTACCTAAGTACTGAAATGTAGGACTTGTGAAAACTGTCATTGTGGATTTATTCCTTACAGAGAGTATGGTCCTTCAAATATTTTGAAGCTTTAATTCTCCAAGAAAAGGAAAAATCAATGGTGAGATCCCATTTGCCAGATACTTTGCTAGGTGGCCTCTTTCTCAAGAAATAAGACATTTTACCCTGCATACCACATATAATTTTACCTAAATAATCATAAACTCAGGCACCTATTCCTCATTCACATTTCCCCTCTAAATCCAGGTATTTTCTCTACTCCATGAACAGCTCAGAGAATACTACATAACACATTAGAAAAGGTTATTAAAGCAGGCATTGCTCTCTCCGTTTTTCTACCATGCTGCAGGAACGGAGGCTGCATTGTTACTTACAAGCAAATTGAAGCCTTGCTTCTCTGCTGACAATCGTTCCAAACGGGTTTGTTGCTACACACTGGTATGTTCCAGTATCTTGGGTTTTATTGGGATTATTGATCAACAGGTTGCCTTCCACCGCGCTGTAGCGGTAATCCATACCGATGTCAATACCAGTTCCATTTAACTTCCACCTATAGCACAAAATGCCAAAGTTAAATTCTGCTAATATTAATGAATACTCTTGGGTATTTGAAAATACAACATGTAGTAAATAAATAAAGATTTAAAACATCTTTGAGTACTTATTAAAAAAAAAAGCATGAAAATGCAAATTTCCTGCACAGTATTGAAATATTCCAGTATTTAACTGAAAGAGCAATATCCTTAACATATATTTCAGTCTCTGACATGATTAATGCTTCTATAGTTACTAGTGCTGCTGCTCTTTGGAATTAATCATTTTGCAAGGGGAAGTCCTAGAAACAGGATCTTTAAACCATTCAACTCCACCGAGGTTTCTTTTCCTCTCCTGACTTGCTGGCTATTTGTTTTTAAACTTAAGAAAATTCACTCGCAGTAGATGTTGTCACAAAATGGGGCACTGAGAAATTCCAACACCATGTTGCCCCAGTTACAGCACCCTCATCCCCACCAGCCCTGGGTGGAGCGTGCAAGGGAGCCAGAGCCATATAGCAGCTCCCTTCACCAGAATGTACAGAGAAACAATTTGAATATGTTTGCACCAGTGAATCAACAGAATTTATTGCATTAAATAGTTGGTCGTGTCAGAAAACAGCACGGTGGCTGAGGTCCAACGATTCTAATCGGTTTCAGAGTGGCGTTTACTTTGGTGAACAACATGAGAAAGGTACTAAAGGAAAAAAACCAGCAGCCTAAACGATTTACAGCAGCAGCATCACCACGGTAGTGTAGCATCTTTTTTCTAAGGATCTCAAAGCAGTTACTAAAGCTGAAAACAATTAAGAGCTTTGTCCACGTTCGTGGAAAAGGATGGTTAATCTGTGAGCCAAGACTACATACAATCCCTTCGTAACCTTTTTCAACTCTTGTCCAAATTTTGCAATTGTGCTGCAGTATGCAGTGATGTCCTGATGCCTGTTTTTTGTTACCAGCATTCCGGTAGGCTCCAGGGGCATCACGGAATTACACCGCGTGTGCGCACAGGAGAGAGGCTCTTGGGGGATACTGCTGTGGTGTGGAGATCGTGCTAAAGAATAGTTAAACATTCAACAAACCCAATGGTTGGTCTGGGATTTCCTTTTACTTCGCAGCTCAGCTTCACTTTCTTTTCCTCTGAATCCAAGGGGAAGATCACGCTGTTGGGCTCCTGAAGGAAAACTGGCCCGTGCAGTGTGTTGTCATCTGTGTTAAACAGAGGGAAAAATGTGACAGATACTTGATGGAATCTCTGTATACCCAGTGTTAAAATATAAAATAGTATCTTAGCAGCAAGAGGCCATGTATCATTCACCCTGGAAAAGATGTGATAATGACACTTTCTTTTTAGAACAGCCAGTTTTTTTCCAAAAGTCATTGGACCACATGTGGAGTCAACATTCCAGAAAACATTTGTGCACTAAATAGAGTACAGATTGAAACTTTACCCAAAGTTCAAATGAAGGGGAACAGGCATATCCTATTATGATAGCACCGCTCACTTCAAATCAGAATGCTTAGTTTCACTTTTAAACACTGAAGTATCTTCTCTGTAAATTAAAAAACCTCATTATTAAATACAGCTACAGAAAGTAAGGACTTTCTGTCTTTTAGCTGAATGGAAGGAGCCTTGCTTGAATGTTTTCTGAACACTTTCTGATCATGTTCTGTGGGGCAAAGGGCAACTGCATGGGCCATCAGGGTGCTGCTGCCGGTACCTGTGGCTCCCTCGCTGCCGAGGGCAGGGACTTGCAGGGACGCGAGCACGGATGTCACTTTGGCCAGGCAGCCACACTGCCGTCTAGTCTGCTGCCAGAAGTCCATCTTGATAGATATGCAGGAAATTTGTGGGTATAGGAGGTCAGAGGAGAATGAATAAATAAAATATAAAGATGATGGGACGTACAAAAAAAAAGAGAAAGAAAAAGGAATAAACAGAAGACGATGCATTTTCTCGCCAGGAGGAGGGTGAGAATGAATGTGAATAGTCCTCGTATCCCCCGACATTGGGAAATCAGCTGGATTTATTAGGGACAGAACAATAGCTCTTTATTCCAGGGAGAAAATTCTGTCATCTCCACAGAAGGATTTCAGAGAGACTTTGCCAGGAAGATTATAACAGGAGAAACCTCTCCCCTGTGTCTCCTCCCTCAGGCACCACCACAAAAGAGAATGCACTAAGCTTACAGTCATATCAGTTGTATTTATCTTTATTTTTAATTATATGTTAACAATATCTGACTGAGACTCATCTATTATTCAAAACACATTTCACATAATCTCTAGCTTTAAATTATACCTGTGTGCAACTTACTGTTGCTGGCAGAAAAAGATAATAATAACCATAAAGCATACAGGGCTAGATTATGATATCCTGACTTGTTTCTGAGACCCAGGGCTGTGTCACTTCTTAAACAGTCTCATTCAGTGTAAGAAAGAATATTACAATCTGGCCCATAAAGATTATAGCTCTGAGCACTATATTAATGGGTTTAAAACCAAAAGAATTAAAATACATTTTAATTTATCCAGTTTTCTAATTGTAAAATACAGAAGCTGGCCTGACGCTCAGGTATTATGCAAGAGTTCCTTCAAGTCCCATAAGTAAGAAGCTTGATCGTGCCGGGACAGGCACAAGCCAGACCATCCCAGGTAACCCAGTGAGCGAACCATGCTGACTCAGGTACGTGTTGCATCGGCCGTGTCATCTGCATTACACCCCGTCAAAGGACTCAACTCACACTACACTGTCATTTGCTGTTATTGCAATTACGGTGTCAATTTATATCGTATCATAACATGATAAAGGTCAGATGCTTGGTCCTCCTCCCATCACGAGAAAACGCACCTTGCATTAAAAAGTAGATAGCTCACCTACTTGAGTTGGCAAACAGACACCCAAACAAAGGGTCCTAATGTGTCCCCATATGTGCAGGACATCACTCGGCTGCAGGATCAGGGCCCAGACTGCTATGGTGTAGTGTCTTGGCGTGAGACACTGGTCTTCAAAGTACAATGAAACTGGTCCATACGATGCCACAGGGTGTTTGACAGGGAGTTACACTTGTAGGAAACATTACAACCCACCTGTATCATTATGTAAGCAAAGTACAATTTAGGAAAAAACCCAACAGACACAAAAGATCGAGAACTATAAAGGTAGAAATAGTCACAAATAGGTGAAAAGTCTAAATAACTTGTCTAAGCTAAAAGAGAAGCCCATGAAAGATCACCAAATGAAACTGCTCTCCAAATATTACAACATTTGCTGCTGACACTGTTTAACATTAAGCTTTTACACGGCAAAAAAATGCTTGCCCTTCCTGTTAGCCAGCAAGAAGAGGAGCTCTGGTGCGACTCCTACTTGCTTTCAAGAGAACAGCATTGGGTCAGGCAGGGAGAAGCTCTGAAAGCAGCTGCCAGCCTATCAGAGAAACAGAAGAGGAGGAAAAACCTTGGAACACTGACTAGATAAAATTATTTCGAGTGCCTTTCTTCTTTCTCTTATTGGTGCCTGTGTATAACCAAGATAAGCAAGTCCAAACTATTTAATCTTCAGCTTGTAGAGTCCTTTTGCTACAGTCTAATGCGTGATTGAAATCACTGCAGCCCAGATCCTAACACAGTGTGTGACAAGAGTTGAGCCACAGTACAGAAAAGCAGGATTTAGTTCAAAGAACACTAAATATTCACTAATAAATAAATCAAACTACCATCTAGATTCTTACAGGTAGAAAACTGAAAGTACCTGTATCATATATAGTCCATTTTTGACTAACTTACAGTATTACTGGGTAGAAACAGATCTCAGATGTTTAATGTCAACACAGGCAAATGCATTTGCTCTATTACAGTGTCTGGTTTTGTGGGAGTAATGTTTTGCTATCCAGATAACTTCTAAATGTGAATTTTACACTTAAAAAAAAAAGTGGTAAATTCATTTCTATTGCAATAATGTTCAGGGACTTGCAATCACGGAGGGACAATAACACATTTTTAGCTTTTCACTGATGAAGACTACTAGGAGCTTGATCAACGAAAGGCCACCGATGTCAGGATTCTCTTTCCTGAGCTTAGCAAGGCTTCTCCCTTGCCCTTCTTACAAGATTGTATTCATTAGGCTCTCTTTTGGTCATTTCATCTAACAGAAAATGAAGCAGTGCATATAATATACATACATGAAAGCTGCTCAGTTATTTTAGCTCACTTTGCTCTTCGTGATTTTCAGCAGCTACCGTGTAACCTGTGCTACTCCTTACATGTTTGTTACTGTCCTGGGAAAATACAGTAAGTAACCTTCCTGGACAAGCTAGCTGTTAAGACACTCTCCCAGTGACAGATTTTATTTTTCTGAGTTAAGTTTCTTTTGCTTGAGCCTGAAATGAGTTAACCCAGAATGAACACTGAGCTGCCCTCAGCTTAAGACAAGTTGCAAACAAGATTGGTTACCAAAAAGCATTTTTTTTCCCCATCAGATGAAAAAAATGCACTACTGCTGTGTGTCTGCCTCCTTTGAGAGAAGTGTATTTCTTTCAGTAAGATGCAGGATATAGGAAATTTCAGTAGATTTCATGATAAAAGAAACATTTTTAACACAGTACGACGTGTATGCCCATATGCTGTTGGACAGAATGTGATAGATAATTTAGAAGAACATTCTGCTATCCTAGCTTCTGCTAAGATATGTATATATTTTTTTCCTAGTGAATCACAAAATCTATTAAAAAATGCCAGATTAATTTAAATACATTCCAAATGAAGAGTGTATTTTCTGTGACCCTCCAGTACCCCGAACTTGAGAGCCAGCACACGTAGTAGGATGCTAAATGCTTGTCGTCTTTCTGTGCTTTTGAGGAATTGAAACATGAAGAATGTCAGCTGAGGTTAATTCACATGAACAGGTGAAACAATTCCTATTCTCTCTGAACATTAAGCCCAGTGACAGATATCATTACCTAAATAGAACTGCTTTAATTTTCATTGAAAGTTATGGCCAATTTGAGAGAAGGTTTAATTGAATATTCCACACTGTAGGGAAAAAAAAAAAGAGAGAATTCTTGGAGTATATCCAGTATAAACGATAAAAATCCTTTCTTGTTTGCTGCCGAGGGAATTGGTTTCTGCTACGTATGCTGGTGTGTTTTCATACAGTGCTACAAGTCGGTATTTCTTCAAGACATAACTGCACCCTGGGAAGAGCAACTCTTCAGCAAACTGGAAAGTGAAATGGATAGGACAGCTCAAGGGCATCGCTGATTAACACAACAGCTCTTCAAGGTTAGGCAGCTGCATTACGTCCTCCTGAGCAGAAAAAGACTAAATTGGATGGCTCGGTCTTTATTTTTTGCCTATCACTTCTATTAACGTCAAATGCACACTCAAATGGTGCTAATGGCTTTGAAATTATAAGAAAGAAATTTTTACACCAGATAGTCCTACTACAAATAATTCTGTAGACTTCTCAATGAACAAGACCTGCTAAAGGTGCCTCCCATTCAAAACAAACAAAAAATGTATGTAAAAAAAAAGGAGATTTAAGAAGTCCTGTATGAAGTGTTATTTTTAAGGGAAGCTCTGCATCTCTGGAGACAATCTCCACCGTCAAGCTGCACCATGGCTGACCCACGTGTTTAAGAAGAAATTAAGAAAGATTAAGAAAGATTAAGAAAAAGAACAAAACAACAAAAATCAGATACTTTCATCAGGAGCAAAACTGAAACAAATGATTCTTTCCCGCGTTCTCATCATCACCACCCCACCACTGCATAAGATGCACTTTCTGCGGATCCACTGCAATACTCTGAGCCGTGGGAGCAAAACACCCTCCCAGAGATCTTGTCCAAGCCACCCCCTGCAGGCTTGCTTCTGGGCTGAGAAGCTGGATGAGTAGGAGAGCTACCACCTCTCCTGACCCCTTGCAGCACCAGGCTGCAAGACTGGGCTTGTCTTGCAGCACCCTACAGGTCTCCAACAGGGACCGTGAGCTGCATGGCTCCTCCTGCTATCACCTCTCTTTTCTGTCATACTTTTATTTCCCAGATTGGTGCTGTACCAAGTACAAGTGCAGTTAAAGTAGAAAGCCATACTTGGCAGGTGACATCTGATAGGCAAGCATCTGACACCCGAGTTCAAAAGCAGTGTCAGATATTCCTCAGAGACAGTAACGCAGCCATAAAAATCCAGCGGCTCAGAAGACAGGAAGAAATAAATCTTCACTCTTGTGAATGCTGCCATGGAAGAGCTCCAGAATTTGAAATGGAGGCAGTAATGGTCTGATGACTCTATTTATGAGTGACCCAAGTATCTGGAGCAGTTTGAATTAAAGGCAGGGTTAAACACATCCATGCTGACGCGAGTGTGCTCTGACCTCTGAGGGAAGCCCAGAGTCCATCAGTTAGGGGAGGTCAGGAGCCAGCCCGCCGGCTGCCTCTGCCTGGGTCCTGTGATGCTGCAGCGCAGGAGCCAACGTGCAAATGCCAACCGCAGGCCATGCTCCAGCTCGGGGAGTTCATCTGTGAAGCCTCCCATTCAGACTGACTGTCTGTACCACAGCGGTATCGTAATTTCACCTATTTAAATGCCGCATGATTAATTATAGCAAATGTCATCAAGTTAGCACTTTTCAAATAAAATCTTGCTACCTGATCCATACATGCAAAAGCAAGCAAGTTTTCCCTGTGCCTCATCTACTGTGTCTAGACAGCCGGGAGGAGGCAATTCCCAATGCAGCGTAATGAGTGACTTGTCCTACGACAAAAACCCTATTTAATAGAATGTAATTTGTGTTCTCTTAGTAAGTCAACAGCACGACTATGATCACAGATGTTCTCTTCAGTACACGATAAAAGCGCATTTCTCCATTACTGCAGAAAATCACAAGTTTCTTTGCCAAGCAGCCTTCTCCCTGAGTCATCACAGTTGACATCAGGAAAATAAACAGATAAAGTCGCACTGCTCTGTTAAGGATGATATCAGCCCACAATAAAGGTATGAATAATTGTAAGACGACAACAGTAATAATAATAATAATAATAGTACAATAGAAGAGCATTGGGGCATCTGCAGGTCCTCTGCCAAAAGATCAGTTACAAAAGATAAAACAGAACCGGCTGCCTGTTCATTAATGATCAGGTTATTTGTTGATCTCCAGTGCTGAAATAGTAGAAACAACCAAATGGATATTTTTGAAAGATACTTTTAAATACACAAATAATAGTCAGGCTTGTTCTGATGTCTTACAAGTTAAGCTCTAGCCCTGAGGAAATCATTCAGCAGAGTTATATATCCAGCACAGAAACATATGTAACATAAATAAACATATAAACATATATATATATGTTGTTATGTATCTAGAAACACAGGATTATGACAGGAAATTAAAATACTGTTCCTACCTAGCACAATATATCTATTGTTACCATTGGGCAGTAATAAAAAAAAAAAGCACATTCTTCTTCTTGAAGTTACAAAGACATACATTCTATTTTCCGGAGATGAATAATGTCACAGTTTCACCAGAGTTCTCAAAAGCTGCTGCATAACATCTATTCTGAATGTGTTCAAACATATTCTGTCACTAGGAATAAGGACACTAAACCTGCATTATCTAAAAACCCACTGTAAACTGTTTGTTCCTCTAGACTTAACTATGATCTAAATAAAGATCTATGAACTAAATGATCTTTGTTGTTGCTGTTGTGCACGTGCAACTCTCATGGATTTGAGCTGTGACCAGAAATCCACCCTCTGGGATGCCACCAGCCCGTTGCTGAACCAAGCCCAGGTTAAATCCAGGACTTAGCTCTTCAGTTGCTGGATACAGTTTCCTCGGTTACTTTCTTCATTCTCCCCTAAGACCATTGCTGTAACAACTCACGGTACTGTGTTCATTACTTAATTGGTCAAATCTTCTGGTTACAAGAATAAAAATAGTCACACTCTCACATTAGCTCATGTTCCTTTTGTTTCACCAGTGTACATGGAGACAAAATGATCATAGCAACCAAACACTGAGGCTACTAAAACTCCTTTGTGAATGGAAGTGAAATGACAGGCATGTTTGACATCACCCTTAAGGGCTGTGCTCATTCACATAAAACTTCTTGCTATGCACTTCACCCACTGTAGTTGAACATCTTGAAAATGCCACTTACTTGCCAATGCAAACATTGCCATTTTGCCGCTCTGCTTTTGAATACTGCGTATTTAAGAACTGAGTTCAGAGCATCTGAGATGACTGGATTATATAGAGCCTTAGATGAAATACTGCTGTTTAATGTGTTTCATGTTTATGTATTTTTTAATTCTTTCAACTCAGGACATGACATACTTTCAATCGAGGAGGTCAGTCAATGACAGAGAAATTGGTCCTTAAGGGAGACACAATAGATGCTTATGGTCTACTCCATCCACGGCACTAATCTTAACCACTGAAACAGGAGCTCTGAGACATCTTGCCTCAATCAGTTATCGTCATCCATCGCCAGGCATGCAGGTGACTTGTCACAGCCGCAGCAGGGTAGCAGCCACATCCCATGGCTGATGAATTGTGGTATCAGGTTCTCCTAGTCCTTTGCTGTTGGCAATGGTGGCTTCCAGAGAGGTTTGTAACCTCCCAGGAAAGCACAGACAAAGTGAAACCACGAGGACTGTTCCCAGGGTCTACAAATTCTGACTGCATCTGTATCACGTAGCTAGAAATTGATACTGGGCTGATTTTTTTCCATCCCTTTTGAAAACAAGTCCTGGATGCGATGGGCAAAGATGGGTAAAGACCATGGTTCAGGCTGGAACCTGTGAAATTCTTTCAGAAAGCTGTTGCCAACACGCTAGACTATTAGAAACCTTTATATTTACACCTGGTTGCTTTGACACTACCTTCACCTCTGACCAAGCCCCAGTACAGCACGTCATTGGGCACAGAAAGTTGCCTTCAAACTATTCTTCAACCTCCTCCCAAAGTCTGCAGATCCCTCCAGTGCTGGGTGTTCTCATATGGAGCTATTTGTGGATATGGTATTATAAATGTTTCAAAGGTCTGTAGTAATTACCTATTGATTTATTAGTAAAATTTAAGGTGTTGATATAATTGCTGTCTTCCAAGGACACGTATGATTATTGTAAGATTTTCAGTTGTCTTGAGTATGACAGGGACTATAAAATGGATATGAAAAAAAAAGCAGAAGTAGTAGGTTTGTGTGCATATTTTAAAGCCACATATTTCCTTTCCACAATACCTCCCTGAACTTTAATTTTATTTTAATGTTTCATGTAATACGGAAGGTGTGTAAAAGCCAGGCTAACAAATGCTATCCTCCCCACCCCACCAGCGGACAGTAAAAAGTTATGAAATACTCATATTGAAAAAGCCTCTTTCCTTTAAAATCCTGAAGCCTTAGAAAAGAGAAGTCCCTGGGGCAATAACCTATAATCTTTGTATCATCTATTGCTTGAAAAACAAAGACAACTCTGGCAATGTGTACAGGCTCTCAATTGATTGAGGAGCCCAACTCTGCAGAAATCTTCAAGGTGAAAGCAACTCTCTGGCGCATCACTTCAAGGTGAAGCCCGTTTTTTTGTTTTCAGGTATAAGTACATTTAGCCACTGACAGAAGTAAAGCCGATTCCTGCCAACTTTTTATCCAGCTATTTAGAGAGAGGTTTAGGCAATGGATTCCCTTCTTAAATATTTGTGAATAAGCAGATTGAATTACCAGCGCCTCGTGAGCGATGCAGTACCGCTCCCGGGTAGTGACAAGCAGGGGATAATCAGTCTGGCACACTGAGCAAAAGACCCGGTAACTTAATTTGCACTGTGTCACTGGTCAGAAAATGCACGTACGGTGGTTCAGTTTGTCAACGGGGCACTGTAAATCTGCTTGTTCTGGGTCATGGGCACACATTTTGCAATTTCGGCAAGAAAACACAATGCTGTATACGAGAGAATACATCAAGGATGACTTTGACATTTAGTTGCACAGTATTAAGAGAAGGAGTGCTGGAGCTGTTTTAACAAGCCCTTGCTTATGCCCAGAGTAGGCAGCACTGCTGAGTAGTTATGGGAGTATCAGGAATGCTTTCCCAGGAGACCAGCATTCAGCTAGCATGCATGACTTTGCCAACAGACAGGCACAAAACTTTTAAAACATGATCAAAGCAGAGAGTAAAACAGCTATTTGTTAACTCAATACACAATATGCACATTTCCCCTTGTCTGTTTGGTTTTGGCAATATTTGAACATTTCCATGTCCCTAGGACAACACTGTAATAGGACACAGGTGACAAAGTTTCATCATCTCTACCTGTTGGAGTTGTGTCTTCTCCCAGTGTTAGTCATCTAAAGGTGCTAGTCAGATGCAGTCAAGGTGTGCAGCTTTTATTTAACTGACAACTGTTTAACAGAGATGAGTGTATGAAAGCAGAGACTGTGCTAACACAGCCGTGCGTCTGCCCGTGGGTTTACCCATCACTGAACATTTGGAAGAACAAGGTACCTGTCTCTCTTGGATGACTTAAAAAATCTCTCCCATGGCTTTCTCTGCCTCTGCTTCCTCTACATTTGCCTGTGATTCTGCAGAAGAGCTATTTTATTTTCATCAAGAATAGTCTAGATTGTATTAGAAGCACGCAGTTTAAATGCCTTCAAAAAATAATCTGACCTAGCAAGTCTGTTTTTAAAAAAAACATGAAGAATAAAGGTAGTGTCCATCTAAAGCAAGGCAGCTGAGTTGTTTATTCAATTCCTTTCAATCTTTTAAAAGCATGCAAACTTCAGAAAAAAGCAGCTGCTTTTCAGAAAGATTTTTTTAATACATGAGGGCTATTTTGGGGGAAAAAAATAGCAGAATGAAACCGTAAACACATTCCTGCAAAAAAAGCTTGGGATTTGCAATTTTTTCTAACTGAATTTCAATATAAAGAAAGAATAAGAAAAGAGCACATGGGAGATGAGTACAGTTTCTCCCAAGATATTCACACATCCATGGCTATGAAGGACAATACTTGTTTGTTTTCAAGCCCTGGGAAGGCTGCAGGGACCACCACACCTATACTTTGGTGGTAGAGCCTTTCACAACCCTGCCCAAACTTTTCCACCTGGGATATGTGTAGCTCCCTACAGCATGTAGGTATCACAAATTCAACATGATGTTTCACACATGGCCCCATGAGCAAATACTTCATATTCAGTAACACGGGAATAAGGTGAGCATGGGTTTCGTGTCCTTCCTATCACAGACTACTGGCACAGGCACCTTTTAGCATCTGCCTCATTACAAATATTACACTTTGCATTTTTGTTACTATTTCTAGCAAGTTCAGCTCTTGCTTTAAGAAAAACAGACATGTCAATGTAAGAAATTACAGTGTAACTGCAAGTATGGTAAGAGAGGGAAACCTCATGTTTATAATGTTATATATTTATATTTTTGGTGCAAAATTGTCAGCATCAGCTTGTAACGGTCTCTGGCTGCCTTGAATGCAAGCCTGATGGCATCCTGGGTATCTGGGTGTGACGGATGCACCCGACCCCTTAACCAGACTGGCGGTGGTTTGGCGCAGGCTCCGGAAGAGGTAAAGGCCCGAGCGGTAGCCGGGCCGTGAACTCTTCTAGTTCCAATCTGTCCTCTGAGAGCCCACCAAGGAGCAGAGTGACACCGTGAGCATCAAGGCATAAGAGCTTGCATTGCCGATCATGCCATTAACACATGAATTGCGGGTGGCTTTTCCAAGACTCATTTATCAAGGAACAAAGAAAGTTGTGGGTACAAGGAGTCTCATGCATACCTTTTCCATCGCATGTAATTTGACTACGAGCCAACCACTTTATCCCATAAATATGACAGCCTAGGTGAGCCTTCTTTGAGGTCTCCCTGCTAGGCAGTGTGGCTGCATGGCGGTGATCTCCCCTCGAGCTGGGACACCTCTCAAGGTCGCTCCTCGAGCCAGAGAGACCTTTTACTAACGGCAGATTTTTGGTAAGCGACCGATATCGTGCATAACCTTGTAGTATGATAACTTTGATTTTGTCTTGGTAACTTTGATTGCATGCTGAATTGATGCTAATGAAACATTACATAAATTTTACACGTATAATCCCTTAGACATAAACCGTTGACCAAGTCTGAGGCTAGGTTTGGACCTAGCCACACCTAGACTCCTCTCTGAGGAGGAGTTTAGAAAGCAAGGGGGTCCACTCTGAACCTCATGACAACAGGAGGGTCCTCCTTACCCTTTTGCAGCCCTTGTCTCTCTGTAAATCATTCCAACTCAAGTGTAACTCAACTTTCCTTTGTATGTTTCTTCCATGCAGTAATTAATAGAGTGAACCTTGCCATTGAACTCTGTTAAGCTGCACTTTTACAACATCGTATTAAAACCACTTTCGCTAATACCTTTGACGGTGATTCTTTAAGCGATCTAAATCACTCATACGCGACAAATTGGCGTAGTCGGCAGGATGGCAAGTAGTATCACTGATTACTTACGGGAGCATGAAATAAGTCTGAGTCCCAAATTCTCAGAAGAATGGGCTTGTGATAACTGGCATGATTGGAAAGCTGTGAAAGAACAGCTAAAGGTGGCCAGGGGGCATATAGAGAATGGAAAAGGGAAAGAAATTATTTGCAAAATGCTAGGTATCTGTTTAGAAGCTGCTTATCAGTATAGGAAGAATAACAATAAAAGGGAACAGGACCTAAAAGAAGAAATAGAAGGCAGAAGGGAGCTGAATTAATACTGTCCTTAAAAATTGAGCAGCTGCAGAGGTAGACAAGTGGCGAGTCTGCCTAAGCGGTGGCAACTGAATAATGCTGAGCGGAGATGAAGCAAAAGGCTTTTGGGGTCCAGGAGTACCCTTAAATTTAGGACCCAGCCTGGCTAAAATAAGTTACCACTGCAGACAAGTAGTAGAGGAAGGTGAAGGACTACTTGCTTTCCCGTGAACGCCCTCCTGTCTTAACTTAATTGTCAATCAAGAGATCAGCCACGATTGCGTCAATACAGATAAGCCACCCGTTTTGTTGCTAACAGACAATAATATAAACATGACATATAAAACATGACCGCCTGTTAATAAGGGATATACATATGTTATGATTATTCACTATAACTCTTACATGCCATATAGAAAATGCTGCAACGTCATTGCTTAATACATGACATTGTGAAGGAATGTTATGATGATGGAACATCATGCAGATGGAACACTCTGAAGGGACACAACGTAACACTAGGAACAATATCTCTCAGGATCACTAAACCTATCACAACATCATCAGTGCCTACTATGGATACTCCCCTAGTTTTACTGAGGAGTCTTACTGAGAGAACCCTAGAGGGGCCATGGTCTCAAGCTCGTGTTAAGTACACCGGGACTATGGGAACACTCCCTAGTACAGGAGATTTGAATCCTGCCACCATGGTCATACACGGAACTGAAGTATACTTAGAAAATGAATGGAGCTGGGATAGAAATGAAACTGATGTTAATAAAGTTCCCCAACTTTGGGGAACGGCAGGGACAGAAATTAAAATAGGATGCCAGATGATCAATGGGCCTACTCATGAGAAGGCAACTGAGATTTCTGTGCACAACATTATAATCAAACACCGCAGACACGCATTGTCACGCCTCTAAAAATTTGGACTGTTGGTTCAATTTTACCTTAGTACAACGTGTTTTTGTAATCTGCCTCTGGGCTCGCAGGGACATGGGACTATCATTTACATTTAAAATAGACATTACTGAACCTAATACAACAACATCCACCACTCCTCACTCAACATCCATCCCGATTGTAAAGGATAATAAAACTTTATCCCCACAAATTTCTAAAATTGGACCTTATGCCCTCAAATATACAGGCCAGCAACAAGTGCTATTTAATCCATCATGGTCCCTCAAATGAGTGGAACTATCAATGCAGGTTAATATCTCTGCAATTAAACCTACCTGCTCACCATTCCTGAATACATCTTATACAGGATGGTTAGCATGGTTGCACAGACGAACCCTCACCTCTCCCAAACAATCAAGGAGAGATGTGACTGGCATCCTGGGTTCGGGAGGAGGAGTATTAAACAGCATAGAGGCTGAAGTATTGGCAAACAAAATAAGCTCAGCAACAAGTAATTTACACAAATTAGAATGTCCATTACAATCTTCTCTATCAGCATTGGGAGCTAACCAATGACTCTTATCTGATCTAAATCACTCATCCATGACACTAGGGTTTAAACAGAACCAGCTTATTTAAGAAAAGAGAATAACCTCTCTTTTAAAGTTATACAAAGAGGTAAATCAAACCCATTCTTGCAGTCATCACTGTACTGCATGCCCTCTTGAGATGTGCCAGACATCACACTGCACAGTATCATGATGCTGAGCAGGCTCCCGGCTGGGGACAGGAAAACCTCACTAGCTCTTCCCATTGCTACTAAAGCAAGAAAGTGTTTAATCCTCTAAACAGGATCCAATGCTATAATCTCTAGGTGGTTTCATTACATAAATGGATTTAAGGTATTTGAAGTCTGTTGTTGGGACACTGGGCTGGAACTTCAGCCGGTACAAATCTCCGTAACTCCAGTGAAGTCAGTGGAATTGCACTAATTCAGGGTACATTTGAGGAGCTGTCTTTCAATTGATTTTTTTTTTTTTTTAACATATTTGTTTGGGCGATGGCTATACCCTCAGCAAGTTTGCCGACGATACCAAGCTGCGTGGTGCGGTCGACACGCTGGAGGGAAGGGATGCCATCCAAAGGGACCTTGACAGGCTTGAGAGGTGGGCCCTTGCGAACCTTGTGAAGTTCAACAAGGCCAAGTGCAAGGTCCTGCACATGGGTCAGGGCAATCCCAAGCACAAATACAGGCTGGGCGGAGAATGGACTGAGAGCAGCCCTGAGGAGAAGGACTTGGAGGTGATGGTTGATGAGAAGCTCAGTATGACCCAGCAATGTGCGCTCGCAGCCCAGAAAGCCAACTATATCCTGGGCTGTATCAGAAGAAGTGTGACCAGCAGGTCGAGGGAGGTGATCCTCCATTCTCATGAGACCCCACCTGGAGTACTGTGTTCAGCTCTGGGGCCCCCAACATAAGAAGGACATGGACCTGTTGGAGCCAGTCCAGAGGAGGGCCACAAAGATGATCAGAGAGCTGGAGCACCTCTCCTACGAAGACAGGCGGAGAGAGTTGGAGTTGTTCAGTCTGGAGAAGAGAAGGCTCCAGGGAAACCTTATAGCAGCCTTCCAGTACCTGAAGGGAGCCTACAAGAAAGCTGGAGAGGGACTTTTTACAAGGGCATGTAGTGATAGGACAAGGGGTAATGGCTTTAAACTGAAAAAGGGTAGATTTAGATTAGATATAAGGAAGAAATTCTTCACTATGAGGGTGGTGAGGCCACTGGAACAGGTTACTCAGAGAGTTTGTGAATGCCCCACCCCTGGAGGTATTCAAGGCCAGGTTGGATGGGGCTATGAGCAACCTAGTCTAGTGGAAGGTGACCCTGCCCATGGCAGGGGGGTTGGAACTAGATGATCTTTAAGGTCCTTCCAACCCAAACCATTCTATGATATAATTCTATGAACATCAAAAGAGCAACCGGGAGTACAATTTGTACAATCTACCCATGTATTCCTTTAATTTTTTAAAAATGTTATGAACTTTAATGCAGCAGGAAAAAGGTATCAGTAATAAATGTCAAAAACCTGACTTTTATGACTTCTAACACTGCAATTTAGCACCCTCACAAACTGCTCAGATTGATGGCATTTGTGAGTAAAACCTTTTTTCTATCTGGTATAACACTACAGGTTAAGCTTTCAAACATTCCTCGCTCACATTTCAGCAGCAGCATGGTGGGGTTTCCCCAGAGACAGAGTTCATCTCAAATGGTCCATTTAAACCTCCACCACCCAGTGCAGCTTCGGGAAGAGAAGCTCCTTTTCAAGGTGTTTCTTATACTAGGAGAAAACTGCTCCTGGAAACAGTGTCCTTAATGCAATACACGGACATCAAAGAGCACCAATTAGCGAAGAACCCAGCCTATTCCAAGGATAAAATTTCATTTTTCTTTGCTTACGGAGACTTCTGGTTCTTCATCTGGAGGATGCTGCTACTTCAAACACAAAACGTTATGCAAAATGTAGTGACTGGTGAACCAGCGCTTCAGATTAGACCTTGGCCTGATGCAAACAGCATTTTCTATAAACGATTTGCAAACCAGTGTCACTGTGACAGATAGTAAAATGGTCTACCACACCTTCCAAGGCCTTCCCACAACCATGGTGACCAGGGAGAAGTCCTGCGAGCAGCAGGCAGCAGCAGTGCCGCTGCTGAATGACGCACAGCAGTTTACAGGAGTCTGTCCTCTCCGCATGCCTGCACAGAGAACTGCCTGCACCCTGTCACCCAGAGGCACTGAGGATAAACACAAAATAATTGCATCTCAAGAGATGAAATATAGCTAGTTGCCCCCCAAGGAGGCTCTTGTTTTGCCGTTAGACAAAGGATATTAGGAAAAGCTCTGAAGAAGTGCACTGCAATAAAATGATTACAGAGACAAAAACAAATCCAGTGTCAATGAGAAGAGCAAGTCAAAAGCCAAATGGAAGGGAGATGATGTATTTTTTTAGGAGAAAGTCATCTGACTAAGGTCTATTACTTTAGAATTAAAAACCAAATTATTTTATTTTTCAACATGAAATTATATGTTTTACTGTGTTGCTGTGATTCAGTGAAATAAATCAGTCACTAATATCCACTTATGCCAAACCAGCACGTCAATGAAGCCTTCATAAAAGTAATAGATTAGAACTCCAATGCAAATTAATAAATTAGTTATCCTTCGCTATATTTTACTATAAATAGCCCAAAATATGAGGAAGATGCCAAAACAGGAGTTGACTTGCATTACTCATCTGAATGTCATGACCATCTGCAGCACTTTGGCTATTGGGAGACAACCAGCTGCAGGACAGCGGCATTTGTTTTTTTTTTTTTTCTTCTGGTGAATTAGAAGTCAGAAGTTAAAAGCAAGAAAAGTAACAAAAATAATATAATTTCATTCTATTGAAGAGAAGGCTTAATGGGTAATCGAAATAATGTGCACTGCTTCAGCAATTTTTTCATTACAATTAAAAAAAATAATGGCTTTCTCTGTTTTGAAAATTAAGGATTATACTGGATTGAGAACTGCACTACGAAGAACCCCTTGGTTTTTTTGTTTGCCTCAAAGACAAATAAGAATTTCTATAAGCCGTCTTTTACCTGGAATGGAGAGCTTTAGTTTTAACTTCTTCAAGAAGTACACTACCACACTCCATAATGAAGAATATGCAGACAAAGTAATTAAACCGAGAATAACTCTTTACGTATCGCTTTGGTAGCACCCTGCTGTCTCATTAGAGCATAGTTCTGCGAGCAACAAGAAATCAAAGCCACAGAGGATGTTTCTCTTAACCCATTTGCTTCTCAACCCATCATACCTGAGAGCGCTTCAAATGAGAAGTGCCGCCGCTCTCAACATTGCGGCTGCTGGAGAAGTTTGTAAGAGCACTGAGGAGGCAGCCAAAAATAGTTCAAAGACATGAGAATGAATGCCTTTTTTAAAACTGCTGCCTTTTAAAATATGCAAGAGATGGAAATGATAATACATAATTAATACATGTGAGAATATACAGCAAAAATAGTGCTACACTATCTGCTGATGCACATTAGCAGCAGCATTACTGTGCAATAGTATACAAGAAAGCACCCAGCCAGGTAAACAGGATGGTTTCTTTCATGTGGGTTTGACACAGCAGTGGTTTAGTAGTACAAGCACATTTGTTCCCCTCAGACCTTATATATACACACATCCTTCATTCTTCAATCATAATCTGTCTCATACAGCAAAAAGATCTTTGTCAATGTTGGAAATGCAAAACATCACTCAAACCTGGTCTTGTTTATTCTGCACCAACATAAAACACATCCCTTCATACTATGTTGTTACACAGCCTAGCTGTTCACAAAACTGGATACTCCACCACCCAGAGAAGTTTGCTCATTACTTACAAACCGAGCCTATAATATGTTCACCACCCACTGCCTGTGCAGGCAATGGCTGCGGTCCCCTGAAGAGCAGCACCCAGTGGGCTTCAAACACTGTCCCTGTCCAGGTCACCTGGAGCTGGTGAAGCCTTTGCCCAAGAAGCAGTCTCAAACTCTCCATTGCATTTTTTTCCATGTCTATCATCCATTAGAAAAATATAACGGATTTCAATTGCAATCAACTTGTTGATTGAAGGTCATGTGACTCGAATTAAGCTTTGCAATTCAAAGAATGTACCTGAACTATGCAATGAAAAAATTTTTTAAAAAAATGTATTTTATATACAATTGCAGCCATTTGCAGCCCAGTCACAACACCTTTTGCCTGGTATTGTATGAATGAAAATACACGCCTATAATTAGAACAGGAATTAACTGCAACAGTCAAGCTGTTAAAGTCATGTGTTAAATGCTGACTTTGCTGACACCTCAACAGGTTTCTGGTCCTTGCAATTAACATCCTCTAATTAAGGAGATTTCTCCCTATATTAAGTCAACTACCAATTAATTACTATACCCTCCAATGAACAGACTTAAAAGCTTGTAAGTTGCCTGTTTTTTTTTTTTTAAAGTATTCCTACAATTTTGACTTTTTTGTCCTTTGAACTTCTATGTAAACTTTTCCTTAACTCTTCATTTAACAAATGTACCCTTCGCTTCTCCCAAGTAAGCAAAAGTATGCTGGGTTATTGCTGCAGCAGCATTACTTTGCTTACCTCTAGAAAAGAATGAAAATATTTTAAAACTAAAGAACAAATGTGTACAGTAAAAAGTATACTGTGACCATGTTTGTATGCCTAGTAATGCAGTAAATACTTCCCTTAAATATTTCTCTAATCCCACAGATGATTTTTCATCTTGCTGGGTTTATTCAGTGGAAAACCAGCAAGCTCCTTCTTAAACAAACCAACATTTTCCTCCCGAAGGAGAGGAGGCCCACCCAGGCAAGCAGTTAAGCACAGGACCCGTGCCCCATGACGTGCACGCACACTCCGCACGCCGCACGGGTACCAGCGGTTTGCTTGGAAAACTCATTTACTCCCCGCGCTCCAACCTCCTCTCATACAGCTGTTCCGCCAACTTCCAATTCATAAAAGCAAAACCTCTTTAGAACCAAAATAAATACTAATCTTAAATTCAATGTACCCTGACAGCAAATAAGTTTGCTGTGCTTACTTCAGCATGAATAAAAAGCCCGCAAGGAGACTCCTACATAAAGAGTATATTTACAAGTTCCATTACCCACTGGAGAGATTGATGTAATAAACCTATAATAAAAAGCCTCGTATTATGGATTTCTCTAATGTTTCTTATCAAACAGCCTGTATTATCTTGGCTTGTGTATTCAATTTAAAATAGGTTTTCAATAAGTGCCTTAGAGCTAGAGGTCATTTTCACTTAGTTTTCCGACATGCAGGCATGTGTACTGTCTTTTCCTGCCCTTAGAAACTAAAAGCTGTTTGTAGCTTGGTCAAGTACAGTTTACAAAGTAGGCAGACAGATAGATTAGAGAGAACAAGAAAGGGAATATATTATCTCTATACCTATTCATATCTTATAGCTATAGCCAAAGCTACCAGGGGCACTGGCCCCGTTACACTATTTTTATTACAAAGCAGAAGGGTGTAGTTGTTCCTCATGAGATAAAACCAGTACACAGAAATTGTTTTGCCACCAATTGTCACCTTATTTGTATTTCATACTGTCTGGCTGCAACACAACCAAGGTGTTTCCCGTGACCTGCAGGCAGACTACCTTGGATCTGCAGTGGTTACTTCACCTTTTAGGCAGAAATAGTACAAAATGGCACAACAAATGCTGTGTTTGGAGAACCAGGCAACAGCGAAGCACTTGTACCTATTTAATTTTTTTTCCTGGCACTGGATTTAACTAATAACCAATAGTTGCTAATTAGGACCCAATGCAATTTACCTTAGGACATATTTCAAATCACTGCAACATAATTATAGCAATATTTTCCTCATTTATTAAATCATTTAAATATATTGTTGGGGTTTTTTTTCTCGGTTCTTAACCCCTTACTCTGCAATGTCCCCTGCTCACTTTGAAGCAGCTTCATAGACCTATTTAAGCCAATTCTTCGTTCACCTCCCTTTCACTCACACAATTTCTGCTAAAGCCTCTTGAATTAACCATTCAGTCCTAGTACCATCCATCTGCTGTAATCATGGAGCATTTTTTCTCTGATTTCAATGAACACCCGACATGCAGCCCAGTTGTCTACTGACATCGAACAGAGAGAAGGAAGCCATATGGACTTTTAGGCTTTGCATGTCAACCATTTGTAATGACTTTTTTTCCTTATAATCAAGTGTTCCTTTCCTTAACCATCCAATAGTAGTAATAAAAGTCCACAACTCCAAGCCCTGTTTCTTACACAAAAAGAATAAAATTGGTTTTTTGGTAACATGTTGTACATTCAACATCAGTGATTTCCTGCAGACAGTTAACGTTTTGCAGAACAAGCTGCTCAAAATGTTGGAATCAAGTCAAAGCAGAGAGACACATTCAGGCAAACGTGCAATAAAGTGGTCGGGTATTAAACTGAAATCAAGACCCTTAATTTTATGAGAATAGCAGATACGTCTGCCATCAATCTCATTGTGACAAGGGTGAGGGGCACTCAGAGATGAGCAGCAAGCTCACCTTTAGAAAAGGTTAAAAATAGGTACCTTATTGTACATCAATCGATGCACTAGACAGATGGACAGACATCTTTCCCAAAGGATAGAAGGTTCTTTCCAGTCACTAAAGTTCAGGCAAAGTTTTCTCATCCCGTACGGAAGACAAGTATGTGCACTCACCTGCAGTATGACAACTTCAGCCTACTAAGCTCATACGTTTTTCACCGTGGTAGTTTAACAGCAGCAGCGTGACTGCGCCCTTGCTGGTCTCCAGTTTGTGGGTAATCATTGCATCATAAGCATTTGGTGAAGACATCATGCCATGCCTGATCTCTGCACTGAAATCACCTCTGAATTAGAACATTTGAGACCAAACCGCAATGTGAAGCTTACGCGTGTGTTACATGCCACACTTACTGCGTGCTTCAAGTGACATTAAATGTAGACACCATTAAACGTTTAATGGAGCCTTTCTCACCGTGGCAGACAACGGTTCACCTTCTTTTTTTATCCACCAGACCGTAATGACACAGTTCTGACTGACGCTGCTGCTGCAAGTTAACAGGTTCCCACCCGCCAGAGAGGTCTCAGGCTCCTTTACATGCCTGCGCTTTCACTATACTGAAATACCGCTTTAGTTTCAGGTTACAATGTATCTGTTCTATCCCTTTTTAATGACTCATCAATCCCTTTGTTTCTTCCTCCATGGCTAACAGATCCCTGCTCCCAAACGCAAAATAAGCTGTAAGGGTAACTGGGAAGCAGGACTACGACCTGTACATCTCACACACGCTGTGAACAAACTGGCTTCAGCACATTTAAATAACTATTTGGCTTGCTGACTTTTCAGCCCTGGTATTATCTCCTAAGCACTCTGACAGCCCAAGAGCTCTCCATTCAGCTTCAGCAGCTCTGAAACTGGAACCTGAAGTTTGAAAACATGAAGGAGTAGCAGAGCCATTGATGGAAAGCCCTTCAGCCACATGCCTGGCAGGAATGACCAAGGCTTTTCACACAGATTTTATAAGCAGGGATTGTGCCAAGCTATTTCCTGATTCAGAGCAAAAATGGAACTTTCCTTGCACCACGTCTGCAAAAAAACCCCCCTCTGTCTAGCTGATAGAGTTGTAGAGGTCTACGGGAAGCTGCTAAAATTACATGCTTCGGTACCTAAGAAAGCGGCATTGTTTTCACCGGTGCTAAATACCTCCCAGTTATGTTGAAATGTGTGGAATTTAGGGCACCTTAACATTTCATAAATCAGGTCCCTCTCCTGTTTTTTTTGCTTGTCTTCTGCATTTCTAAATACAGAGGTGAGAAGTCAAAATGATAAACAGATGTCTATAAAAAGTGCTCCTACTTCAAGTGAGGACTCCACAAATTTGACAATTAAAGTCAGTGAAGAACAGTCAATCCTTCTAATGCTCACAAAGTCCACTAATACTCTGCAGTGAAAATTCTACACAGCCCTTGGACATCTACAGACCCTAAGCCAGATGCTTTTAAAAAGTCTAAACTCGCAACGCATTTGGTTTGGTCAGCTTAAATAGACCTTCATTATTTTTATAACACAGTTTAGTTTTCTTTTGATTGCCTTTTTCCATGTTATTTAATAGCCTCTAAAAGAAAGAGGATGCTCAGGACCAAGTTTTAATGCAACATCTTGAACAAATTATAGTAAAAGAAGATTTGAATCCTTGATAATTTAAGTGTTATTTTTTACTACTAATGTGAATCCAACCCTAACAAATTAAAACAGGAAGAATTAATTGGATATGCAAATAAGATTATTCAGTATATAAATCTAATTACATACCAATTTGCTTTAACAGCATGAAAAAGAAAAAAATGTTCTTTGTAAATTGATTGTTTTAAAAGCCACCTGTAGCACAACAAAGTGAAAAGGCTGTATCTTAAAGGTACTCATTGTCGACATTAATAAAACAAGGTATTTCAAAGATCTCGTCAAGAGTACCTTTTTAATGGGCACCCTGCTTAGTCTTCTGATTTACAATATTCCATTATTAGTTTTCAAACACATACCAAAACACTGTCTCGACTTTGTTTTCCCCCAGCAACAGACAGCTGCAAACAAAACAGGCTGATCTTGGAAACATTAGGTGATTCTGGTCATCAACCCTGACTTTTCTGTGCTGGTACAGACTTATATTCATGCCTGACCACAGAAAACTAGCAACACTGACTCTGCAGGCTGGGGTGGCATCAGAGACAAAGCAGAACTTGCCAGCAGTGGTCATTCAGCAGCTGCTGGCTGCGCCACACACATACTGATCGCTTTCAGGTTTCTCTGTAACCTTTAGAAAACAAAAAGGGACAAAGGAATAATTAGCAGAACACCACACCGCACTGAGGAAGATTTCTCCAGGGGAAAAAAAGCCTGTTAATTTTGAGCCTTTTGTGTCCAAGAAGCAAATTACACAGATAGTCAATTTACTTCTTTGAATAACTACTTGTCAGTAAGAGTAAAAATTATAAATGAGATCACTGGAATTGATTAAGATACCGAATAGCTGACACCGTAATTAGTGCCCAGTGTGCCATCTCTGATAAAGGATTCCAATCACCCATTTTCATTGACTGTACATTGAATTTTGTCATCTAACTCTGGTTCCTTGATTCACAAATTGGGCATCTAAAATAATCCAGAGTAAACAGTATTAAAAATCTGCTCCAAGGAAAGGGAATACAATGTTTACACTGGTTCAGGAAGCAAGTATTGAGATCACCTTATCAAAAGCAAGGTGTTATTACAGAAAACTAAATTTGACCTATATGAAATCTGAACTGGATGTATACTACAAAATATTGAGAGACATTAACTTATGGCCATAATGGTCAAGGGAGCAGGAGTTTTAATGAGAAAAACTCCTTAGAAATGAATGTGAACTCACAAATGCACTAATTTAAAATAATAAAACTAGCTGTGACCTCGGGGCGAGTGGGGGTATGGGAAGTGCTGCCTCGTTCACCACTGCTATTGATACGGAAACTTGCTGCTTCCGAGACTGAAAATTCAAATGAAACTGGTGACTAAACACCTCTGGTCATCTCCTGGAGCAAAATCCCTGTTGGTGAGGACCCGCAGAGCTGTATCCGCTCCCCCGAGAGCACCGCAGCCCAGGAGCAAGGAGCCAACAAGAAGAGCAAGCGTGCGCATACAGACTGCTCTGCACCAGAGCATCTTCCACTCTGTTTTCCAGGGCATCCTTATTTCGTTGTGTCCAATTTAACTCAGATGAGGTTCCCCGGTACATGGTTATCAGTGGGGAAGGCAGTTAGTGTCATCTTGTACCTGTAGGTTTAAGAAAGTAGCAGGTGTATCCAAATACACTGCAAGCACTTTACCTTCGCCTGCTCCGTCTCCATAGGTAGCGTGTCAGGGCTCAGTGTTGGAAATTGAATAATCATTGTACGCATACGCCGCAGCCTTACTTCGGGTGAAAACTAAAGTGATCTTTAATACGGCTGATCCTCCAGTGAAGGATGCACACTACAGAGGATTACGTTTTTATCGCTGTATCATAGCTTCTTTAGGGAAATCAGACAGCTTTCTAATTAGCCAGCCCCCACACACCCACCCCTACACTCCTGCTTTGAATGCATGTGCTGAAACATAAACACCTAATTCTGAATCACATTATCAAGCAGGTTGTGCTTATCCTCATATGTATTCTTCTTGTTTTCCAATCCAATACAAAAAAATAAGTTTACTGACATCTACTTTTTTATTGCTTGCATTACTGAAAGAAAAGATTCTCAAAAAATCCTGTAGTTTTTCTTTCACCCCTCTGCATTTTAAAGGGTTTTATGGTACTTAAAAAAATTACTTTTTAAAAAATTGACTTTTAAAGAAATTTGTAAGGCCTTATCTCTTTCTGCAATTTCTCTGCTGTAGGGGAGATCTCATTTTTAATAGAAATGCTGAGATTTACACATTAGCACAGTCTGCCATACAGCCTGACACCTCACACCCTCTGGCACGTTCCCTTGGGCAATCTGGTCATCCACCCTTGTTACTATTTTCTCACTGGGTTTTGTTCTTCTTCTGCCTGCTTTTTTTGGGAAGTGCAATGAATCAAGAATTAATGACTCTCTGGTATAACTCCAAACAAGCAAACATTTGTACATAACCAGTTTCCTGACCATAAGACAGTCGCAAAACAAGCACAAATAAACTCTTCTTTTCACAAGGAAACTAAATCCCAGCAAACTAAACTGTGCTCCTACCCACAAGAACGCTCTCCGGGTGCTTAGTTACAATGTGCTTCGCTTTCAGAGGATTGCCCTTGCACTGCTATAGATGAGCATTGAAAATAAATGCAGAAATTTGGTGAACACAGAGGGGTTTTTTGTCACTTAAAGTCTCTATATGATTGTTTGCAGCATTTATTGTATATTTTAGACTGTATTAATAATGAAGGATAGCTCATTATTATGAGCTACAGAGATGCTGGTAATACATTCATATGGTTTAGCTAATACATTTTTCATTGAAGTACAGACTGGTTCTTAATACATTTGTGTAGTGAAACTAATACATTTTTTATTACTTTAAATGCTATGTGGGCAGCTGCATAGTAACTAATGAATTTACATGAGATCTTCTGAAGTCTTCAGAAACAACTTAAAATACTTTTTAAACTACTACATTCTCCTGTTCATAATAAACAATGATTGCAAGGGACAAGATGTAACTCCTGCAGAGTATGTCAGCAGGACTTCGTCTGTGTCCTCAGGTACAACTAAGCAAAGTGGGGGAAAATGCTTTGCTGTTTTCTCTAAATTTTTCCACTTTTCCACTGCTTCCACCAGCTCTGTCAGGGGCAGCCAAGGCAGCTCTCCGGTGTGCACATCAGCAGCTCAGTGCACTGGAAGGGTTTTTTCTAGCTGTAAATTTGTCTCGTGTCTATACTTGAAGCCTCGCTGAAGGCACCTGAGCTCCTCAAGGTCCTCCTGTTGCCTGTGCACCCATGGGACATGCCGAGAACCATGAATGGCACAACCTGTGCTACCGGTAACAATGCCACATGCACACACAGTGCTGCGACCACAGCAAGCGGTGTCACAAAACCCCTGTGCCCCCCTTCATGCTGCACCAGTCGGTCACACAGGCAGCAGGGACCGGAGCCCAAAATATGGAGCAGCCGCCCAGGCACCGCACCCCGACACCCAGAGCCCCTTTGCTCTCTGTCGTGCTTCCAGATGCCGCAATTCAATTTCCTTCACACAAAAAAAGCTTCTGAAGAATGCAAAGAGAATAAACCCAGGCAAAACCACAATAAACGTTAATGCAAAACTTCAGCCTTTTGGACTCAGCTTTCCTGCAGGAAACTATTTTTGCCAGCATCTCTGTCCTGCTAATTATTAAGCACACAAAGATCTTGTAATTTCACTGATTTGGACTGGCACATTTTATCAGCTGACACACATGAAAAATGCATGAAAAATGCTTTTTTTTTTTTTTTTTAAGCTATGTTAAGACATCTCTCAAATTACATAAAATCCTTTCTAAATGCTGTAATGTTAACTGCTGTATTTTCATATGTCTTCTCCTAAATACTTCTAGAAGAAAGCAGTAAAACACCAGAGAATGTCTACACTTAAAAATAAGAAGGGGTGGTTAAGTTTTACCAGTAATTGGATGTCACATTAAGGAAAGTTAAATTAAAAAAGTGTTAAAAGCCTCTGCCATGGTTTTAAACACAACACCTTGCAAGAACTGTGAACGCTACTGCTGACTCCAACGTGTAAGACCTAACAGGCTAACAACCTTTCACAAATCAATCCTGCAAAACACTGACAGGCACATTTAGCTCATATCGCCAAGAAAAACCAATGCTATAAGCACATTTTATACACAGCAAGCATGTTTCAAAAACAGCACAACCACACCTGCACAGAAACACCGAGTCCGATAGGTGTCGGAACAAACTGAAATCGTGACTTTAAATAAAATTTTAAAAGTTCGGTTCAACATCGCTCATTTAAAAAAATTAATGAGAAACGTAGCAACAGGACAATTACTGCCTGCACGATGCCATCAGAAAATCCTTATTCCAGGAATAACTACCAATACCTGAAGGCTAAGGTGAAGATTTCTCTTCCCCAAATCCCAGGTCAGACTCCCATCTCCTGTACTTCTATTTGGCTTGGTTAGGCAGTTCCTGACCTGTCCAAGCAGTGCTGCAACATCAGGGCTTCATCCCACAGACATGCCATAGTCCACTGGCACACGCTACAGACGTTCGCAGTTGCAGGCTCACGTGAAGTTGGTCCTAAACTCTTGCAGCCCTGCCCATGGTTTCTTCATCTCCTGTTTCTGGGCTGCACCGATTTCTGAATCTGCTCAGGATGGTCTAAACACTAAATGCAACAGTGCGCCGAAGACAAGGTTGACCTGCTTTCTCTCTCTCTGGGTTTGATCTGATTCCTGAGGACATTCATAGATGTGGAAAGTATATTTTGTTTGTTTTTAAAGCAGGATCTCATTGATTTTCAATGTCATTTCTACTCCAGAATGGAATTAGCTATTTTTGGGTGAGAAGAAATACAACATCGTGACCCAGCAATTCAGTGCCGAGACTGCCCAATACAGACAATTCCCTTTGTCAACTCTTGCCAACAAAGCATTTTGATTGTACAAATGAGCTCTAAACCCTTTATCAGTATAATATCCGAGTGTCCCCCTTCCTGCACCCCGCAGTGTTTTAATTAATGAGAATAATACCTGTCAAATGCTGCTATTTCACAACGAGTGAGAGAATTGTATGCTTTGCCTCACATGCATTTGCTGTCCTTTACATTAATTTGCATGCATGTACATTTAAAAAAGGAGACATTAGCCGTGTGCTTTAAATGTGGTCTGGATTATGAAGTAGCAGTTAAAACTGAGCGCAGAATGCCTCTTTTAGTGCTTTTCAGACATGGATATAATTTTAAATAGTTCTACACTTTCTTATCTAGTATAAACCACACACGTGTAGTAGTTTTAGCTGTACCTTTTAACTCCACTTTCCTTTTAAGAAACTTTGGTTGGGTTTGCAGCATTCCTATTTGCATGCCTTGTCAGCATGGATACGCAGCTCAGTGCCTTTCGCTCCCTGTCCCCAGGCCCCATGATGTAACCCAGGCTCACTCTTACTGCTTCTCTCCTGTTGCCATTTCACAAGGGTAAAGCTCCAGTAATTCATCATTCATACACCACTCCTGCAGCCATAATTGCAGAACAGAACACGTTTGTAAAAAAAAAAAAAAAAACAATCCATCACAGCTGTTTGCACAGGTCTGTATTTTCTTGCCCTTTGACCTTTTTTTTGCTCACTGCTGTTTTGATAAACACAACCGTGTTTGAGTAACCACCATCTAGTGCTGCACTGCCATTAGCACCAGAGGGAGTGCTAACCAGCTATGGGATTATTTAGTGATTCATAAACTGCAGAAAATACTTAGCTAGTGGTGAAATACAGAAATTGTGCGAAAGAACATTAAGACAGAGGAAACCAGAAGCTGGATGGCAGAACGTGGAAATCCTGTGTCATTAAAACACAATGAGCCAGCTCCTCAGCTGGTTTAAACTGGCATTCTCTGACAGAAGTCAATATAATGACGCGTTATTGGAGGACCGAGGTTATCTGTCAGGTCTGACAAGCCTTTTCTTTCTCAAGCGGTACAAGGGATGCAGGACCCTGCAGGGAGTGATAGGGAGAGCTCTGCCGGGCCACTGGGAGTGATGCTGGACCATCCATGAGGCTGCTTTCCAAATGAAGCATCTTTCCACAGCAGATCTGCACAAACTCAAGTTGTTCAGCTTAACCCACTCACATCAGAGCTAATCCCAAGTGCTTGCTGATACACAACTCTGCATAAAGATACCACGTTGACCAAACATAGGTGAAATATCTGTTGCACACATTGGTGCTGATCCTACAGATCAAACTCAACATTTACCTGTATGGCTGGAGCTCTGACAAATTGTAGTCACGTTACAAAGCTGCTTCCTAGTTCTGGGAGCTTGTGAGACAGGCATATTAAATGAGCAATAAAATGCAACTTAATGGGGTCGATGTTAAATTAGTTTCAATTATCAAACCCCATTTTAACAAAATGAACGCCTGGCTTACATCCAGGATTCATGTAATTTACATGAGAAAGTGCTAGGTTCTCTCTCCTCCTGCTAACTGATGGCATGTCACTCCTTTGCCTTTCACTAGGGAATACCTTCCATATTCTATCCTAAGTACATGAACATACCAACAAAAGCCAGAAAAAAGAAAACATGCCAGATCAAGCAGAAATGGAGTAGAAATCAAGAAATGTAAGCAACTACTAAACTTGATGAAGCAAAGTCAGCATCAATAAATTTTGGGAAATTCTATACAGATTATTTTCCAATTAGTTGTTTGAAGAGCATTATCACAAGGATATCACAACAACTAAGAAAAGACACAGAGAACCTCTGCTTTTCACCAAGACGATGGTGGACACAGGCTTTAACATGTACCAAGCTATTTAGGTCTTGAAAATAAGAAAAGGAAATGCTTTGCACCTGTACATTACATATGCTGGAAATGATCAATCATATTTTGAAATAAGTAGCTAACATTAGTGAGCACAGATTAATAAAGACCCAGCGCCTGTCCTCCCTCCATGGAAATGGAGAGGGGATGCTGGTGCATCCTGGGGAGCCCACTCCACCCAGCACCACTACTCACTATCACATATGAAAAAACAGAGTATCTGTGTATCGTTATAAAATGAGAGATGTAGCCATCACTGATAACCGTTCTTGGCCACTTGACTTGAGAGTTGCAGCTAGGCTTCCTGACTCAGAAGAGGCATCTTTATACTGCTACGGAGAGCATTTTTATTCCAGTTGAGGAATACATATTTCAATAATAGCTTGATTATGTGCTGCGCTGCCTTTTAGACTTGTTTTCTCTGCTTAAGTACTTCAATGTTTCTAACCTGGAGGGACTGAAGAGACCCAACACATGCAAACATACACACAACGGCAAAAGCACCTTCCAGCTCGCTGTCATCCAGGTCCCTGGTTACTGCTGGACCCCTCGGGCTGTCCTTCAAGACCTTATCAACCCCTCCCCATCCCCAACTCTCCCCGTTTTGATGTCCATAAGAGATTTTTGGGGGTCTCTTTCAATTATTCTTTCAGAGCTGTCATGTTAGCTGTCATTTCTATACTGGCAGATGTACCACTCCTCAGCCTGCACTCTGGTCTCGCATCCCTATCTCTTTCAAAGATACTTCTTCCCTCAGGAGGAAAACCACAGGAAGGAAGCTTGTCTTTCCTTAAGCCTTTCTTCCTACTTTTTTTACTTTATTTGGCAGCAAGTATCATCCCCTTCAGTAATGTTTGCAATTTCAGAGTTGCCTGTATTTACTTTTTCTGGGTATGGTTACGGTGTACTTGTGCATCAACCAAAAAGAAGGTTGGAGGCCACCGGCATACTATGGGCATTGGATCTGCATTACACATTCAAGGGGATCACAAAATCATGACAAATGGGTGAGGTGAAAGAGCATGATACTTCAAGTTACTGCCAAATCACCACATCCAGGGTTTCAGCAGTAAAGTTCAGAAATACAAAAATGCAATTATCCGTTTCATACATAATCCCCCTTTTAAGCAATATTATAAAAGACAATCTGATGTAGATTACTTGACATCAAGAATTTGGAAGCAATTTTTCTGTAGCTGAGGAAGTGCATATTTCTCATCTTCATTCCACCCATGCATCCAGCCACCTCCAGCCCCTTTTTATCTTGCTTTGTCTTCTGCATTACTCCCTGCTTTCATATCCCAGAAAGCCCAACCACCAACCTGCCTTCTTTCAAGTCCCTCTTCAGATGTTTTCTAGTAAAGCCCACACAGTGTGAACCCAGAGAAAATGCCATTTCACGTGGACCGTATAAAAAATGGAAGGAGAGTGAATGCTACAGGGATAAAGCTTGATCTGGCTCTCGGCGAGCGTTTCATGTTGTCCAGGTACACAGACAGCAAGCTTGCAGGGGCAAGAATAATTTATTCTTCCAAGTCTCACTGAACACCCATTATATTACCTGTTTTTCACAAGTAAAAACAACGATAATATTCCGAACTTTCTCAGGGATCTATTTTGCAGCCATGAAGGCTTAGAAGGTACAAATTAAAAGATGGTATGGCAGGTATTTCAGACACAAAGAGGAAGCCATCCAAATTCATGCTGTACTCAACTGGACAGAGTTCAGATAAAGCTTTCTCAGACGTACTACTTATTTTCTTTTTAGCTATGCAATATGGACACAGGATGTTTTATAAACGACAATTTTCCTTAAAACAGATGCAATCTTCATACGTTTAAACTCGGAGAAGTGGAATTAAGACACATCAATATATTAAGATAGATATATTTTTCATACTTTCACTGACACCTGGAAAGTTTAATTAAGTTGAAAGTCACCAGCTTCAGCTGAAGATGCTTACTGCTGGCTGGTTAATTAGTTGCCTGTCCCATTGATTAGCAACTTCTGCAGTACTCGATTATAAATGGTTGTAATGCTTGCCTTGCTTCACAGCCTAATTAATATGATAGAGATTATTTAACAATTGTGTCCTAGTTTGATTTATGAAGCTAAAAACGTGTATTTTATTGCAAAATAAAAAATTCAAATACATAAGGAAAACCAACTTGAAGCACTGAAGTGATAATGTGCAAGTTTTGCTTTTTCATCTAACGTACAGGAAAACTTTTCTAAAACTTGCAATAATGAATCAGTGCAGCCTGTCATGAGTATATCCTTAATTTCAGAGCGCAGACTGCCACAGCATTTGACAAACACTTCAATAAACCAGCATTAAACAATGTTCAGATGAATGAGCTGCACTATGGCATTCTGTGCTCTATTCATTAAAAGCAGTATTTATTGCAAGCAATCCACTTACTTGCCATAGACTGACTCTGAGCACAAACTTGCAAGAATACATAAGCATCTGTTCTACTTAATGGCCCAAATCCTGTAAGACTTGGATCACCTGCGACAACCAGTGCCTAGCTGCAGAAGGCTACATGCATTTCTATGAAAGACCCTACAAAATCATGCAGACATAGTGAAGAGTCTCACTTTCTGCTATGGATAACATCAGCCTGTAATGCTCTGCCAGCCTATTTACACATTTAGCTGTCAGTAAAGGGTAATTCTGTTATTGCCCACATTTATAATACTGTAATTATCAAAGTTGAATTGACCCTTTCCCCTTTTATTCCATTTGGATGATCACCCTTGATTGCTGTTTAGCAGAAAGACCTTTATCCAAATAGTAATGATCGCTGCCAACATAATTTTTGGTCAGTTAATGCTCTGCTGCACAAGGTAAGGGCAGAAGGCAAAACCAACGGATTTAACCCCACAAGTCTGAGTGGAAACTAATGTAACAGTGACTCCTGTTACTATTCTAAATGATTAAAATACCCACAAAAGTGTGGAGAAAAGAGAAAGACACTTTGTACCTATGCAGGGCAGTGTCAGGGGATGCAATGTTTACACAGAGGCAGGTTTCTGACTTGTCATGCCAGACTTTCCCCAGCAATTCAGATAAACAGCAGTAAACACCAGCTCCAAATGGAAATCTCAAGAAGTGGGAGAATAGTGCCTTGCATGCAACGAATACATGTATCGTTATTTCTAGATATACACTGTAGCCCAGTATTGCAGTTCTCGGACCATACAAAGATGCAGTTGTCTAAATCAAACGCCAGAGACAGAGCCAGCAACAAGCCCCAGTGCCCAACGCGGCAGGTTTTGCATTGCAGCACATCTCTTACCTTCTCATTCTCCTCAATGACCACACAAGCATTACAAAATGAGGTCCCTTTCCAATAATATTTAGATTTTCTAAGAATCATACAGTATATTGCCTATAAAGCAATAGACTAATCACCTCAAATTTTGCCATAAAACTTCATTTTCATTGGCAATAAAGTAGTATTATGGATCCATATTCTCCCTAATTTGATAGATGCTTGGAAAAGTAGGTATTTTTGTAAATCCCTAAATGAGATTTAATTTCAATACCTACATACTAATTCAAATGCAAAGAAGCTAAATTGAAAAGAGGCATCACATAAAATGCACGGGGGATCAATACACAGCCAGATAGTTGGAACATCTGCTTACAAAAATGTCTGTATAGTCTCTGTTTTATTTAAAGTGCATCATCTTACCTCAATAACTTTCGAGAAAGATGTAATTAAACTTGCCCAGATGGACTTGCGAGTTAAACTGAGAAAAACATAATATACCTAATCATCTGCATGTAAAAGAGAAATGAGAAAGTTGTATTGATATGGTCTCTAACTTTATAATTTGGGAAATCATGGCCTAAATCAGAGTCAGGTCACATCTAGTGAGGGCTTCACTGCTGATAGATCAGCAATGTAAAATGGGTACAAACCTCTTGTGCGGCTGAGTCAAATCCTCTGCAATCACAGAAAAACTTGCCATATAATCCCTAAATAAGCATAAATTACACATAATCACACACATTTTCTTAGCTCCCCTTTACAGCTATGTACAGCTGAGTGACACTGTAGAATCCCACTTTGACAGCTAAAGTCTGCTGGTTTCAGTTTAAATGAGTTGTTGCCCCCTTCAGATTTAATTTTTATCCCAGTGCCCTCTTAGCTCAAACAATTCTTCCCCCCCTGAAGTTTCTTACCCTCTCACTCTTTATTTCCCTAGTTTAAACCATTCTCTTTTCATCTCTAGCTTCAGTTGCTTCACGCTAGAATTATATGTCCTCTGGCTTCAAATCTCTGTACTATAAATCATAGCACCATACTAATATTAGTTGTTATTATTATCACCCACCACCACCACCTCAACAGCACCTTTAATTCTGTTTACACATTTGTATGTATTAAGGAAGCTTCTGTCCATCCTTAGAAATAGACTAGACTTGCCAAAGGAAACACAGCAGACTGGCATTACAGAAGGAGAAGAAATAGCCAAATGAAGTCTCTATCAGGGTTTTCATTGCAGCAGCAAACTTGGACAGGCTTGGAGGAGAAGACAAGGGCAGAGGCACTTGGCAGTGCTGATGACCCCACTTCTTTGACTTTTCATCGCAAATTGATATAAGAATTTTAACTGTACGAAGTTTGTAGAACTTTTCCCTGACATTAGAAGAATGCTTTCTGGCTTGAGTTCAAGACACTTGAGCTCTAATCAGCAACAAAAAGTACAATGAAAGGACCTTCCCTGGGAGGACTGCTGAGGAAGGGAACGGACCTCTCAGGATCCCATGCTGCCAACCATTATCCACAGCAAACTGTAACACTCACTGTCTTTGCTTCACCACTTACAGCTGTTCTTCCCTCAAAAACTTTACTTTTACAGCAGCATGTCCCATTAACAACACAACATCTATTAGCTGTAGCAAAGTTGTCCCTTGACATGGCAAAAGCACATTTAACACTCATCAATTTAATGATATGCAACAGGCGGCAATGTTGCTTGGGTCACAGGTGGAGTTGAGACTAGAATTAAACCAATGCTTAACAGTCTTAGGGAGTTTAAAATCACACTGGAGTCCAGACACTGCCAAGAAATGGATAAAAGCTAATTCCACGACTGTTAAAAAATTAACAGAATTTGCCACAACAAGGGCTGTCCCCCTGCAGAAGTGACCTGTATCTTCACCCAAGCGACCTGTCCCCACCCCACCATTTACTGTCCTCTCCTGCTGGCAGCAGCCTGCCCCAGCTGTGACTAAGAGCAGCCTTTTATTCTAGAAAATGCCTTTTTTGCCAGAAAACGCCTGTCCAAAGCCCTCTACTGGACTAACTATTCAGCACCACCTTTTACTGACAATTTAAAGCACATTTTTTAAGCAGCTTTTAAAAACTTTTCTGAAGGAAGACCAGTGCACTCATGGCAGTAATCTCCAGCCGTGTGTTTGCTTAGATGCCAAGGTTATGTGATGTTAAATATTCAGTTTTCAGTGGAAAAATCTGTACTCACAGCTGCACACCGTGTTGTTGGCATTATGTCGCCGCTCCCCTGTGACCTTGTCACCCACCGCTATGGCAACAGGCAGATTCTTTAGGGATCCTCAGTAGAACCATGACATGATGAAGTTGTTGCTACAATCAAAACTTTATTTTAACCCAGACCCTGTGCAGAGCGGGACATTTCACAAAACTTGTCCCTGAGGCCCCATGCACATCAGGCCGTTTTAACTAATGCCTAAAATCCTCTGCAGATTGGGTTATTTTAACACGTCCACAGTAACTTAAGCTCAAAGGACACGTACAAAACTCGGCTCTCGGCAGAGGCAGCTGACACCACTCTCAAGCTTCCCCCGACGCCGCCCCGGCCTGTGCACCCGGTACCCGCTGCTGCGCCGTTTTATAGGCGGCGCGTGCTCGTACGCGCCCCTATCCTGCCACGTCTGTCGTCCTGATTGGCCCGTGCGCCCGGGACCCCTTTAAAGGAGACGGGCGTACGTGACCAGCTCGCCCACGGCTAATGGCCGCCTGCCCACAAGGTGGCGCACCCGGGGTGAGGAGCAGGGGGCCCCGGTCTTTCTACAAATCTTTCTTCCAAATCTTTCTACAGCATTTGAAAATACAGGAGCTTAAAGTGAACAAAAAACTCCTCGAATAATTCAGGAAAAAAACCAAAGCATTAAGGGCAAGCCAGATCTCAACTGCAAAGCCTTTTCCAGTGAGCTTCAGTGACAGCTTACCAAGTGCCACAAAGCCAAGGGCTGGGTCGTGTTTGAGAAGTGATTATATTAATAGGAGTCATTCGGTGCTTTATCTGTTCCAAGTGCTATGCAAACATTAATTAGGCAGTCAGGTACAGAAATGCAAAGTGCTGCAGAATTGACCAAAATATAAATTAATTAATTACGGAACTGCAACAGATTAATCATTTTCCAGCTACCCGCTAACATCAAAGCACCAGTCATGGGAACTACACAGCACCAGAAAAAACGCTGAACAAATTGAATTCCTGCATCGTCTGTAGAAGACCATCATTTAATATGTACAACAGTGCTTCTTGGTTTAATTATTTATATTCAGATATGAAATGAGCAGAATTTCTTTTGTACGTAACCTACATCTCCTTAGAAGCATGAATTCAAACAGGCCTGTGAATATTCATCTTTGTATGAATTTTGAGTTTTAATCTTTAACAGAGCTGGATGTCTGATTTCACTGGAATGTATTGATATAAATTACGGTGATTTTTGTCTAACAGTGGAAAACTCTTAGACTAGACAGTGGTTTTTTTCTTCACAAATTACATAGCCATGCTCTAAATATTCTGGTGTGAACCACCGCTGAGGTATTGGTTATGCTGTATCAGCATGTGACAAAAAGGAGAAAGAATGCCTGGACAAGCATTTGTAAGAATATTTTCCTGTAAAAAACAGTTTTGGAAAAAAAAAAACCACCACATTGAAAATAAGCTCTACAAAAATACTTCTCTTTTTTTTTTCTGATTTCTGCTATCCTGTGCATATTTCTAGATTAGAAAATGGCATTTTTCAGCAGATAAAAAGGTGAAACGATGCTTTTTTTCCACCTTAATAAAAAATTTGATGTTGACAAATATGATGCTGTCCCTGGATTTGAAGAATTAAGCACGGGTGTTGCTGGGATATCATGACACCATCAGGAACAGGCTTCCCTGTACTGACAGCCCGCAAAAAGACCATTAATAAATACCACTCTAACCCCTGTTCTGTTGGCTGAGACGATATATAAACTTTGTGGTCTTCTCCACATTAATTCATCTTAGCTTTCCAGATGTGAGAGGCAATAGGCTAATATCTAATTCTGGATACCTGGACAATTGTGAAACTCTAGCTTTTCACATAATAGAGTGTAGACGTGTACAGAAATTGCAGAGTGACCTATACAAACCACTCTGGGGGAGCAACACAAGTATTTCTAAGTTTCAGGATCACTTTCCATGTTCCACTAAAAAACTGCCAGCAGTCTTTGTGCAGCCCATTTAATCTGTTGCAAAACAGAGGCTTACACAGCTGGGAGGTTTCATGAAGAAGCCAATTTAGCAGAGAGAAAGAACAGTGTTTCCTTATTCATTCACATCAGTGTAAAACAAATACTAGATTCAGTATTTTGGCTTGTGCTTTCTGGAGCTACTTCAGTCACCCCTCCAGGAGCGCTGAACAGATACAGCTGCAATAGCACTTTCCCTTTGACAAAACAAACTTGTTGAAACAGAAGCATTATTACAGAGCTACAAGACAAATTAGTTTATTGAAGCTGTTGTGTTTACGTGGTGCTTGCTACGAAAAAAGGAGGGCCAATCTTGCTGGCTGGTGTGTTTGTTGTGAACACAGATCTTTTTAAACGGCAAGAACAAGCAGAAGGTCAGAAACCAAAGCCTCCAAGAAAAAGCCAAGACGGAGACTGGGGGCAGGACATGTGCGACACATCAGAGCATAAACACTTCTCAAAAGCTACTAGGCTCCTTTTTTTGTTTTCTGTCAAAACACGAGTGGATCTTCAGGGGTTAAATTACATTATAAAATATGCATATGCACACTCGGCTAATGCGTCTATGCTACGGCAGCTCATTAACATGCAAATATGACTTCAACAGTGAAACTCACTGCTACAGGAAGTTAATGAGGCAAAGAATTGCGTAAGAGTCACAAAAATACAGAAAATTTCCTTTCATACTTGTCCAGCACATTACAGGCATACAGCCTATGTCCCATCTTCATTAACACAAGTCGGTTTGGCTCACCCTGTGCAATGTCTTTTGTTTCCCTGTCGCTGTTCCCAGGCTGTAGACAAATGCATTTCAGGGTATACGATAGCTGTGTGGGGCTGTCCAAGAGAGAGCATTTGTTAACAAAGTCACGACTTGAAGAGCTGTGTGTTCTTTTTTACAGCCTATCCTGCCTCTCATCTTACTCTCCAAAACTTAAAATTATCACCACCACAACTGCTATTTAAGGAATCTGACAGCCCTAACAAATCAGAGTTATTTGGCACCAAAGGAATAATTTGCAGTTACTGCTTCCCAGAGCTGACACCTGAAGAAAAGACTCCTGAAAATATAATCAGGAACCCTGAATTGATATACATCAACTATTGAGTCCAAAGAAAGCATCGTTAGTTTTTATCAGTACGACCTCAGAACAACCAGCGAGAAAAGTAATCTGAAAAATATGGTCCCAGGTTGGGTTATGGATTGAAAGGGGGTGGTAAGCTCAGAAAGACCTTTAGGAGTGCTGCTGCCTTTTCGAGGGAGGCTGGATAACTCCCGACATTATTAGTAGATTTGCACCTCTGGGTAGTTGGTTTAAGTACGTCCCAGGATTGATCTAGCTTTCTATCTGAGTGTTTTATCCTGCTGTGAAGAACTGTAATATCTGAACACCCAGTACATAAAATCAGTAGCAATATCCCATGCGGACTGTGAACAGCTCTGGCATGTCTGTCTTCTGGCATGTTGGCAGCAGCGGGTAACTGGTACCCTTAACGACACGTTTGGATACTCTTAAGTGCTTCGGGTTTGACAGCTGTATAATGGCTTGAATGATACAAGTTTGGAAGTTTTCATGCAATTCCTAGTGAACAGATATTCATTTAGGAAGCACACACAAAAAAACGCCCAAGTAGCTGCTGTAGCAGGGGACTGGCAGTAGCTGGAGCCCACCAGCTGTCCCCCGAAGGGGCACCGGGGCCACTGCTATACGGGGACGGTGGGGCCGCTCGTCTCCCTGGGGAGTTTTGACAGGGCAACATGCAAAACGCTCATCCTCCACCAGCTGTGCTGCTCTCTGGGGCAGAGACAAAGACAAGAGCGATACCTGGGCTGTGTGTCTGACACTGATCAGAAGAACTAAAGACAAGTATTCAATTTTCAGGTTTAAGCTTATTTTCACAGGTAACTCAATACTTAACAGTTTCCCAGTCATTTTAGGGTCCACAAGGCACTAAGGAAGGTTGTTAGATAACTTTTCTGCATATTATTTTTACCTTTTTTCTTCTTTGTATAATTCAATTATTAATGTTTTCTCAAGGATGGGTCAATGGTTTGATGAACATGAAAATAAAACATTACTTCCTAACTTTCTTTTTTAACTTAGAATTTAAGAAGAATTTCAGAGGAGAGCAATGACTATCTATTGTAGACGGAAGGAAAGTTTCCATTCCTCCTGGGTAGCCCTGAAGCAGAGCCACCATGCAGGGCAGCGGGAGGAGCGGTGCCCCAGGAGGAGTGGGCAGCCTCAGGCTCCCGCACGCCTCCCTGCTGCCGGGCAGGACACAGCTTGAGAAGTTACCAGTCTCCTTTCAGTTTTTTCCTTGGGATCAACAACTGAAGTTCTGCAAAAGCAGCATAATTACCAGCAGGGGCAAACAAGCCTCCTGAAATTAGGCCAAAAAAAAAAAAAAACCAAAAAAACGTAGAACATAAAAACAAAAAAATTAAGAAGGGCTGAAGGTTTGTCTATGAACTTCTGGTTTACAACTTTGTGTCTTTTGTGTGGAGCTGCTAAATAGCAACTACTAAAATTAACTACTTTATGGTCACCTCCTCTTGCCTTGCAGAGCGCATCAATGCAGAACAAGATGATGCAAGGCGTCCAGTACAGTTTCCTCCTTAACTTCGGAATATTTAACAGGCAGATCTGAATGTGTTCACATAGCGCGAAACACCACAGCGCTACGGAAAGCACTCGCACGTGTCCAGGAAGCATCCCGAGTGCGTTAGCTAACAGCACTGCCCCCAAACAAGTTAGCCCTGCTTCGTGGTAACACCATAGCTCATGCAGCAATATCCCTTCCATGCCTACAGCCGGCTTGTACAACATTGCAGGCAAACACAGAAACTTCCAAATTTACATCTTGTTGAAAAAAGTCGGCCCACACCACTACATGACTACGTCCTTCAGCAAAATGAAACAATTTCCTCACTCATCACCTAATATAAAACTCACACAAAACTTTTGGCACTCCTCTCCCTGTAACTCTATTGAATCTCCCTCAGTAGGACAGAGAAACTGATGCCATGCCCTGCAGTGCACTGAAAATCTTCAAAGATGAGGAAAAAATGCTGTTGCAGAATAGTGTGGGGAAAGCCAGTGCTTATGAGATGCATTCTTCTAAAAAACAGATGTAAAACATAAGGTCAACCCCCCCGAACACATTCTCCTGAAACTTTATTTTGCTGACCCTAGACATTTTGCAATAGATGTTTTAAGTGTAGAAATTACAATTAGAAAATATTTTGCATGCTTTTGTTTTTCCACTATTTTGTTTATTTGCTTAAAATAAAGGATCATACTTCATGTATTCCCGCAGCCTAGAGTCTCTAGAGTTGCAATTCCTGAAACACGTGTGGCACTGCATTGCAGAATCTCTCTGCATCCAATTTTCTGCCAGCTCAGAAACTGTCATAGCACATTTAGAAAGACTTGGAACCAAATTTCAAAAATAGGTACCCATAAGTACCAGAATAAAAGTGGCTTTGTGTTCAGTAGAGCTAAGCAGAAGAAAGTAAACGCTATTATAAGTAGTTTGCTATTACCTAAAATGCTGAAAAAGTACCCTGACAATGTGCACGTATAAAAGGGAAGAAAGCGCAAGTTACTAAACAAACCAATAAAACATTCAGAGCAGCAGATAAATTAGAGCAATCCAGATGAACACCAATGTGACATAAATATTAATTACAACACCCCCCCACCCCCAACAAAATACATGTTAAAGAATAATAATGCCAATTCAGGGAGGAAATAGTCGACAATAGCTGAACGGCAAAGAAAGAGAGACTCAAAATAGACTTCGACAGCCCTGCTGTGATCGCAGCACCCGCTCTGCCCGCGGGGCGCAGAGCTGTCGGTCCTGGCGCAGAGGCACGGGTGGAGCGACACAAGCCCGGTTCCCCCAGCTCACCGAGCAGCAGCCAACAATCTACTCCTTGCGCGTGAGAAGGGCAGCAAAGCTTTGGTTCAAGCTTTGCCGACCCTCTGCAAATCTGAAATGTCTTCCAAGAACTGTTTCAGCTTCAGGAAAAAGGTACATTCCTCGGAAATTTCATTTTGCCGGGAACGCTCAAAACATTGCAACTCTCAGGGAAGAAAAAGTTAAACAAGGGCAGTTACAGAAGATGGTTATATCACTGAAATATGTCATTCTAATTATTTGTTAAATGGAGCGAGGTCTTAGCTGTAACATAACACCATTTTAATGGGATTTAAAGCTATACTCCACATAGGTTTAATTGAGCATTGAAATGCTTAGCACAGAACATGGGAAAACAACTTTCATCAACAGCAACTTTGAACTGGAAATGGGTAGAGCAGACCTTTGAAATATTGCGCTTTTGCTGTGGAGATACCGATCAACAGGGAAAGGAGCTTGTTAAGAGCGTCAGCTTGATCTGTTCAGCAACCTTCCGTAATGCCGGTCATGGAGCAGGGACTTATTCTGCCATTTTATCACTGGTGTATAAAATGCGGTGCACTTTTGCATTAGCGTAAAATACAGCGGCATTCTTAAATCAGAAGTTTTAAAATGACACTGTACCTGCAAGGCACACCATGAATGATTGCAGCACGAGCAGTTCCCATAGCAACCTCATCTTCAGCTTCCCGGGTCAGAGGAGACGAGTCCGGTAACTACAGATGAAAATGGAGCTCCTTGGAAATTTTAGGCAATCTTTAATCTGTAAAAGAGAAAAAACAAAATACAAGGAGACTTAGGATTGCTGCTCCTTCTGGTTTTGACAGTTTGTTTTTCTTTCCAGGAAAGTTGCATCTGAAGACCAACAAACTTTTTTAAACATTTCATTTAAAATCATTCTGAGGAATGATTTGCAAATTTGGTTTCCTCTGCAAGTTCTAACAATCTTCTTTTCTTCTTCTTCAGATCAATGCTCTAGATCTGAAGAAGAAAAAAAGAAGATTGTCAGTAGAAATGCACAGAAACTTGCAGAGGAAACCAAATTTGCAAAAGTAAGGGTCTATGTACGCTGGGTACCAGATGAGGATTGTGAATTGTAACCCGCATCTGCATCTTCCACTTGGGTGTTGTGAGATTTCTTCTGTCTCTCAGTTCTGTCATCAACAGATTCACTCACTGCCTCTGGAGTAATTTGAAGTGTAATTAGTTAACTCTGTAGATCACAGTTAAGAGGAAAGTTATGAGAATTACTCTCACTTTCCTCTACAAACATCATCCGGTACGTGAAGGAGATGGTCTCTGCAAGGCGACACTTTCTAGGGAATGTTCCCACCCTGCTCAGGAAAGGGGGATACTCTTCCCATTTCACCCTCATTCTCATTGCTCTAAAATTTTTCAAAAAGTCCCTTAAAACATTTCCAGGTAAAACCTGGTCTTTTCCTCGCACTCTACTGCAACTTGTAAATAGTTAAAATTTGTAAGCAGGCAATCTGAAGACTTTCTCAGTTTACCACTGTGAAGTAACCCCCCCCCCATGCAACCCAAGGGGGAAAAAAATGCCTCCTTTTATGAAAGGGACCTTTTCCAGAGCAGGCATTTAAATATTAAAAATAAATCAATCAAGTCAGACGCACATAATTTATTCATATCACTGAAGGCTGGAAGTTAAGGGGCCTTCATGCTTACAAGACAAACTGCATGACTAATAGCATGTGAAGGGGTATCATGAGAGGTCTCTGCTTGCTTTTGTGAGTTAAAATTGATAAGATTCTTCTAATAAAGTCAGGTTCAATGCACTGAGAAGACTAAGAATCTTTATCTTCTGATCTGAAGATGCAACTTTGAAGGGGTTAGAGATTAATTGAATATATTCATCTATTCTCACACAGACTGATTAGGCTAGCTGGGGGTTAGCAGGAAGGACTAATCAATGAAAACTAATAACATCGTAAATGAATGATTAGAATATTAATTATTAATTTTTGAAGGAAAATGTCATCATAGACCTTTATATTGATTGATATAGTTAAGCAGTTACTCTCTGTGATTATAGTGAACTCAAGAAACTTTTTTTTTTACCCTATATAGTCTTGATACATGGACAAATACTATTTTTCTTCTAAGCACCAAATTCTGTTGGTTGTAATTGCACCTACACAGGCGATTTCTACCAAAGGCAAGTCACTCTTGGTTTTACACTAGTTTAAGTGAGATTTGAGATAAATCTTGTATTCAGCAGCAGCTGCTGAACTTCTTTTGTGTTCTCGCTTCCCCACGTATTATTCCCATCAATAAGCCCATCGTGTCACTTAAAAGGCTTCTCTTCATTACATTGCAATGCAATGCTTTATGATTGTTCTCCTCACTCTCTGCAATAAGCTACGTGGGACTGAAACAGAACGATCACTTACAGCCTTTGATACCTAATTAAAAACACAAGAGGTATAGCACTTATCAACTTAACCTTCTGCCAGGAACCCATCTAAAGCACCCGCAGACCCATCTGCGAGCTGCCAGCCTGCAGAAGGGCTGACCAAAATCACTCCTGCTATGTGGATTAATAACAACAGCACTCAGCTTCTCAGCTGTCTGTAAGCAGTGCCAGTAGCAAGAAAATATAGTATCTGCCTTTCGGTTAAAAAAACTAGGAAAATAAAACCCCAGATCTGACCAAAGTCAAGCAAAATGCCTCTATTCTACGGGCTTTAAGGATGGTGCTTCTGGAGACTTGATGGAGATGAGGGACAGTTCTTCACGGAAGACCATGAAGATGGCTGTCCTGTTTGCAGGTCCCAAGGCTGTTTGCATCACATGCCTGACAATCCCTTCAAACCAGGATTGTTGTTCTGGTATTTTATTCCCTAATATTCCATACATGCAAGAAAATTCTTGGATAGTCTTTAATTCATTACTTCTCCCCACTGCAACTTCTCTTACCAGAGCATCTCCTGACTCACCACCCCTTTGGGAAAAATTCTGTCTACTTCGTGGTTTTTGCAAACTGATTTTTTTTTTTTTTTTTTTTACTCAGGAAATCATGCTTCTTTTAGCATTTTAAAAACTAATACAAAACATTTCAAAATTATTAATGTAAATTAGTTTTTAGCTTGTAAGGCCATTAAAAATAGCAGGCTCTTTCTTTCCTCCCAAGATGTTTTGGGTCTTACTTTCAGCCAAAAATAAAAGCTATGCTAAAAATACACATTTTTAGTACTCAGCACGTTTAATTAAGTCCACTGAATAAGCTGAAAGTCTTCCCTATTACTTGCTTATTCAAAATGTACTCCAGAGAACCAGCAGACATCAGAGGTCATGCATGCGCCTCAAAGAAAATTCTTCAGCTATATGAATGGAAACAGTTGTTTCTGGGATTAACAAACTCTTTATACATGGGACAGACTCCCGTTGGTATTTCCATCGATGTTAATGGAAACCATGCACTTATAGCCAAAGCATATACCCTGTAGTAATTGCCTTAGAATATATTCCTAGAAGAGGCTCTAGCATATATCATTTTCTAAATATATGGAATAGTACCACATTCTGTCATCATGCCCAGAATTGCTACCGCTGGATTAATATCAACGCTTCAGAAGCGCCACCTCCCTGGTGCTCCGTAGCTGCCCTCCCAGGAGCAGCACTGGAAATAGGTACCTGGAGACTCGGCTGCCAGCTGAGCCCCGGCCCTGCAGAACCACACACCAACCCACGCCCTGACTTTCACTGATACATCCCCTAACATGGGCTCATCCGTTACAGAAAGTTTCCCAAAGAGAAACGATGCCTGTCTTAGCATAAAAAGTCGTGAAAAGTAAATTAGATGATTACCATTAAAAATATTTTCCTAAGGTTAAAATATGGTGGTATTCAAGATTCGGCTGCATTTTCATTTCTCATGATAGTTCTCTATTTCACATGTGAATGAGTCCAATCTTCAAAATGTTTTCCTGTAAACATAGCTGCTATTCATATCAGCAGGCCCATTGTTCAGAGCTGTGTAAAAACTGTTGAAACACGTCGACTTTTTATGGCAACAACTTTAGGAAAGGCAACATTTGTGCATGAGCAAAAGATATATAATTGAAAAGATCCTTCCCACTTCTAAATGTTTTCTGACTATAAAATCCCAGGGGGTTTTGCACTGCTTCTGAAGGAGAATATGAGAGGCCTGAAAACTTGCAAAGTTTAATATTTTATTTCCAGAAGGAAGCGTGTGTAGCTTCAGCACTATACAAGTTATTTTTTCAAGATGAAAATGAGATAGCAGTGCTTCAGTTTGGAAATGCATCCCATTAGAAAACCTATACACATGTGCAGATGTCTTTTTAACTTTACTTTTGGCAATGCATCCATTGCAAATTCTTTTGAAAGGCACCTTTGTTTGTAATTGGATTCTGATGAAGTAAGTTGACTCCAAGAGCTCTGACTGCAACCGGGTATAAGGAAAAAAAAAGATGCATGCAGTAGAAATATTTGTGGTGAATTTTTCTGAATTAGTAGGCATGGCTCTTTGTCAGTAATTCCATTTGGATATTTAATGATTAGCACTTCTGAAAAAAAACAAAATAGAAATGAAAAACCTAAGGCTAAGGTATATGGACGCATTCAGAATGTGAAAAATACTTTTGTAGATACAATTTGTGCTATATGAACTCCCAATTTTGTGAATATTCTGAAGGAAAATTTGCAAAACATGCCTAAGACCCCTAAGTAATGCAGCAGCAGCAAGAAGCAAGCCTTAGCAATCATCTCACGTTTTTCTACTGCACATCGGTGTGCTCCACAGTGCCAATTCGCTAAACTCCAAAATAAATCACTGTTAATGAAGCATGCTGCACATACAGACAGCAACAGGCATCTTTTAATCACCTCAACAAAGGAAGAGCTAAGAGTAAGCACAAAACACTCTGAGCACTAACGTGAGGTTAGATTTAAGGTGGTGCCTACCCTCCGACTGTCACAGATCTGACCTGAGGGCAAGAGCAAGTATCTAACGTGAATTCACTACTTTCCTGAAGAGCGACATTAATTCATGGTGCCAAAACCTCCAAAGACTTACCAAGCTTTTTAAACAGAAGTATAGTATCATAAAAATAATCTTCAGGCTTGGATGCAGAAGAGAGAAGCGAGCTATGGGTTACCCGACTGCTGTCTGGTTACATAGAACTTGGGGCCGTACAGCTTCTGAGAGCACAAAATGTTTGCATGTCTAAGTAAAAGGGCATATGGCAAATGTATGCAAGAACATCTACATTGGATGCATATTGCAGGTCAAGTCTAGAAAGACCAGTCCCAGCAAAACCTGAGCACAAAGGTTTAGCATAAACCCAAATTCATCTCGTCTACACAAAAAAGATAGAAAATAAGCCACAGAAAGTTTTCTGAGATTCAAAAGAACCTTTTCCCCTAACATGAAGATACCTTCTTCTAATATACACATACAAAAAGATCTACATCCATCAAAGATGTGGTTGCTAGGTGCTTCCCAAGTCTTAGGAACACAACTAAAAAGTCTGCAAAGCTACACCAAAATGCCATTATCCATGTCCACCTCTCCAAACACACTTTCTAAAAGTATACAGACTTCACAGACCCAGCAGTGCAGGAATAAGTCCTGTTTTTTGACAAGACACTATAACACCTGTTCATTTAAGCTTTTAACACTGAAGGAGCAGCGCTAACAGAGAAATATTGAAAAGGAAATGGTTAGATGTAAGTGAAATGATTTAACTTTAGAAGATTTTAAACCCTTTACTGAACTTCTGATTTTTGACCTCTCCATACCACATTCAATGGACAACACAGCCTTTTTTGTCAAAATAACCGCAATGAAATGGACTGACCATCAGTTCCTTTAGAGTCCCCAAATACTCTAAAGAACGAGGCATCCTCTCTGGAAAGAAACAGTCATGAAACCCAGCGTTCACTGGTAGCACAGCTTACGTCGTCCTCTTACTGGGTACTTCCCGCAAATGCTTTTAAGGAGGGAGGAATATGAAAATTTCAACTTTGGGAAAGGAATTAACATCAAAATTCATTTGTCCTTCTTACTACCTGGCAGGCAAAATTACCCACTTATTTTTAAAAACAGATACCCACGCGGGCTGCCTGCATGCAGTCCATTTGTGACTTGGACTCACCCTAGCAGTCCTCTTTGCAGGACAGGTGTTTTTTCTATATTATCACTTTGGAAATTTTCAATTTAGACTTCACCAGAGGCCAATTCTATAACTTTACTGAATGGTGGATATAACTGACTGAAAAGCCATAGTTGAAGAGTAATTATTGAAAGTTCACTGCCAAAACGAGTCTGTCTTTGGTCTCATGTTTTCCAGTATTTTTATTAATAGCAATGGTGGAAGGGAAGGTGTGCTTATTCAGCCTGCTGGTGACACTAAGAGGCTGCAGGTACCTCTGAGGATGGAAATGTAATTCAAAATCATCTTGACAAATTGGACATAAAACCAGACTAAAACAGAAGGATGGAATTGTGTAAGAGACAAGTGCCGCATACCGCAGTAAATAGGATGCTGCATTAAATAGCAGACACATATGCCTGGGAGCAACCGGCTGGGTGATAGCTCCATACTGATCCACACACGGCTGAATGTGTCAGCAATGCCCAGTGACTGTGCAAGCAGCAAAAACCCTGCCTGGGATGTATAAACCAGGTTTACAGGTCCTTTTCATCTGAAAATTCCTGCTAGGTAAGCAACCTGTCGCTCTCCCCAGCACTGGGGGCCTCAGACGCAGTACTACACGTATGCATGTAGTGCTGCATGTCAAGGAAGATTTGCCCCAAACAGAAGTATCCAAAGGAGAACACCACAAAGGATTAGAGGTCTATAAACAAATCCTGTAAATAAAAACAAAACGGAGTTGTTTAGCCTAAAGAATAGTGAAGAGAAAAATGCTAATGGTATTAAAACATGTAAAAGACTGTTGGAAATAGAAAGCATTTGTTCCCACGTCCGAAGTGGATGTGACAAGAATGAATATGCAAAAGAGATTAAGGTTTAGACTGTACAAAAAACTTCTTAAGGCCAGCCGAAACACAGGTATCGGCTGTCCAAATAGGCTGCAGAATGTCCATTGCTGATGTTCCTTAGCAATTTGTAAGATAAATTTAAGTCCAGAATGACCTAGATATTGAGGACAGACAGTATGTATTTTGCTCCCAGGAACACCAATATTTGGAAGGGGGTGGAGAGCATTCCAAACATTGGGATTCTCCAGTCCCATTGCTGCTGGTTGCAAGGTGAGGTTGTTCCCCACCTGATTCAGAAATTGGAAGAACAATAACCTTGAGCCTCCAGTAATTAATTGAAAGTCACTCAGACTGATGTTCTGAATGGTAGCACAGAGACGTCCTCTATAAATTAAGGTTAAAGAAACTGTTCAGCTTTAGTAAGGGGTCATGGGGCAAAAGCAATGAGGTTTCTCTCGTGTAACAGACAAACAAGGTTTTTCCTAAATTAAAGAAAATTGCTTTATCTGTGAAAGGGGTAAACAGGAAACACTGTTTAACAGTGTTATTCCAGGGGAGCAGCAGGAGGAATTAATTCATAACAAGGTTGTGGCAGATACAAAACGCTAACAGCAGTTAGGGAAAGCAGCACAATTAGACCTTACTCAATAGGACTGCATCAATACATCAGCCCGTAAGGATGCAAGAATATTCTTCTCACAATTGAGTGTCCAAAACCAACGTGGAAGCTGGACACCTTTGTGAGCATGTTAGTGTGAGGGGCAGGAACTGCATCATCTGGGGTGAACTAGTGAAAAATCAGTGATCCTGGACAAGACAATTCTGAAGGGCTCTGAAGTGTCCAAGATGCTTAAATCATGGGCAGCCTTTGAGCGTGTTGCTCAGAAATAGCTGGTAGCCCATGCTGCTAGAGAGCATCGCTTGTGATACATTCCTCCAAGGAGTGTCCTGGGCGTAGGCAGCTCCAGTCTCCTGCCAGTCCCCGCTCCTGAACGCCGGCTGTGGCCCAGATTCAGCAAAGCATCGGATTCCTAACCCTGATCCAGCCTCTTAATACTCTGCTGAATCCGGGCCTGGGTGTCGGGAGAGGCACAGGCTCTCTTCAGCAGATGCAATCAGTGACCCGCAAAATTGAATGTCCAAAAATAGAAGGTGCCTAAAAGATGTGTCCCCAACAGTGCAAATCTTCACAGTAATACTTTTTTGATGTGCACATCACTGAATTTTTTCAGCACTTGAAAAACAGGTTTTTTTCTGCTGTGGTAGCTGTTGTTATAAGTCCTGAGATAAATATTGGCCTTCCCTTTTGCATAAGGGAAGAGAAAAGAGAATTTGAAAAGATGGCCCGGGGAGATGAAGGGTAGCGGGAGCGTGCCAGTGGCATCTCTCACCACGCTTTCCTCGTTCTCACAGCACATCTGTCAGATCCTGATCTATCTCAAGCTTCTTTGCTGAAATTATCCCTTCTGGAGTTGCACTTATACACAATTCACCCATTATGAAATATATACGGGCATATTGTGCCTGATAAAACAAATGACATACGCAGCATGTTTCTGAGACATGCTTATGATAAATAGGAATGAAATGCTTCAAAAAATTAATTATCTAAAAAAAAAAAGACCAAGAAAAACAATGTCAGTTTTTACATTGTGTTTCCTCCTTTGAGCATTCATTCACATTCACTAAATAGAGATTTCTTTTCACTATATCAAGGAAGTTACAGCACCTCAACAGATGCCAGTTCCCAACTCACTCCAGTCATTTATGTTTGTCAGGCTGTTGGGTCTCTGGTGTGCACTGTGCCTGAGCCACCTCCTCGCCGCTACACACCTGCCCGAGGAGGACGCCGAGGTGCACATGCACACGGGCAGCAAGGATTACATCCACCAGATTAAGACCATAAATATAATTCTAACATTATTAGCAAAGATTGCTGAAGGAATAACCCAGTAAGCACCCCCCGCAGTGAATTACGACCCCTAGAGTTGGAGTTTTTTCTACGTAAGTTTTTTTGACATAAGCGCTCTGTAACTTACGCTCATACTATGTAACCCCTAAGAAACTGGCTGGACCAAGCTCTGTTAGCAGTGGGGAGGTAGGGAGAAATCTTGTTGCTGATGTAATAAAAAGGGCATAGAAATAACTATCACTGACACCATCCCTTTCTGACTTGCTAGATTAGAAACTCTTAGAAGCAATACACCTACTTTATCTTTATGCAGAACTTAATGCCACAGCTTAAAACTTGATTAGAGACTCTGGATTACACAAAAAGAGTCAGCTAATAACAGGCATACACTCTTTTAACATTTTACTGCGTTGCAGTATTCCCTGCACACCTTTATCACCAGCAAAAACAACTTAATGGAAGCAGCAATCCACCTCAAACGCTCCATATTCCCAGCTGCGCAACACGTCCCTTCACCTTCTGAACCAGTGAATCAGAGCGCAATTTTCCACCGAAGAAAAAAATGACAGTAATTAAAGCCTTTTAATTACTAGCCACTAACTACCACACATCACCCTATTACAACCCTTACTCTTTGTGTCTTGCCCGCAGGAAACCGTCATTGCCCTGTAAACCCTGAATAATTTGTAAGCATAAATCATCTCTAGGTAAGGAGATGTGGGTGACTAAAAGGCAAGTCTAAATTAAGGCTACTGGTGTTAATTAGGGGTCACTCTGTATTGTTCTACCTTTTCCATGGAAGGGATATATCAAGAAACACTCACCCGAGGCAGCACCTAACAGATAACATCCAGCTTTTCTCAACACAGAAAAAGCAATTTTCCTTCCGACAGCCATGTTCTGAATCCATCACACCACAAACTCAGGAGGCGCTTTGCTCAAACCAGGAGTAACATGCAAGCAGTGAAACTTCATAGTCTGGCATTTTCTACAAATTAGAATTTACTCTCTTTTAGAGAGTCTTTTACTGAAGATTGTCTAGAACAGTTACCTTAAAACTCACCAATATAAAAACAATTCCCAACTTCATGCAGAATAAAATTTTCAATGCAGTATTTTGCAAGATTAAAATGAATGGCTGTCCCATATACCCAAACAATAAATGATAAACTCTGAATAAAATGCCAGCTTCAGGGATAGCAAAACTAACTTGAAGAGCAAAAGATATTTGAGTGGGCATTCAGTAGGTCCAGCTCTTCTCTCCTAGCCATATCACCGATCCACCATCAATGGAAATGGGCTATGAAGCCTATTACATATTAATTTTCTTTTTTTTCTTCTTTCTGATAGCAAAGATTATCAGTGAGAGACCTGAAGGCAGAGCAGAGCACACGACCAAACCTGGCTGCCAGGCAGGACCCTGCAGCCACCTCCGAAGCAAAACCAGCCCATCCTCGTCTCCAAGCAGCCTCTTTCCACCAGAGAATACAGACACACGGGCAAACTCCAGGATACAAAAATGAACTGTCAGCCAAAGTGGGGTATTAACCTCCATCTGACTTTTGATCAGAAATTTCCTAAAGAAATGCGGGTTAATGTATTGTTGTCTCAGTTTGACAGAACATTACACCAAAGAAACAAGGCTCAAGGGACTCTGCCTGACAATGAAGTTCCCTTTATCTCTAGGTCACTGCTTCAAGAAAATGAATCAAGACAGTTTCACTCTCTGAACAAATACAGATAACTAACATTCAAAGTTATCATTCTCTTTTGAATGGGTCCATTCCCAAAATATACATTATCAGAGAGCATTATCTTGTCCAGGAGACAAAAAATGATGCAAAAATATTGAAGATATTTCCATGATATCTCTAAAATCAGCATCTTAATGACATTTTACTTTTCACTTCTGGAGCATACAAAATAATCCATTTTATTTCAAAGACAAAAGGAGACCTTTCTCCATAGGAGTTCCACAGGGGGGATCAAGCGTATTGGACATACATGCATGTTAGGAAGAATGCTTTACCCGGCGTGCTGCCTTCCTTCAGTGCTACAAATTGGATGTTTCTTAAGAGTATAAAATGGAACTTAGAAAGGAAAAACAACAAGCAAGTTTATTAACTTTGAAAAGTTGATCAGAAGCCAGTCTTGTACTCAGTCTATTGCTGGGAACGCAAGCTGTCAAAACAACAATTCCCTTATCACCTATTACCGGCAGAAGGTTTCAAACCCAGATAATTGAGATGCTTGGACCTAGAAATGTTTTTAACTGTTTTCTTAAATTCAAAAGTCATCTAGGGAAGGAGAAAAAAAACCACCAACCATTTTGATTTCCCTCTTACGTGATTATTTAGTGTTTTGTTTTCCCTTCAAAGTTTATTTTAAAAGGCTGCCTGGAATTTGAGTGTTTTAAGGGCACTGCTTTCACCCTCTGACTTTTCCAAGGACAAGGTTAGGAGTTTAGCACTTTATTTCTGCTGGGATGCCATTAAAGTTCTGCTCCTCTCAGACGAAAAGAAACCCTCCCTGATTTTTCAAACTAATGGCATCCTGGGAGCCATATATATTTTTTTCTTACTGACAAAAATAGGCTTCCAACAGCATCTGGAAGCAGAAGTAAAGAGGGTGGATTTATCTCTCAGCATTGCTGGCATACCAGGGCCTAAATTCTAGCTCGTAGGGGATCTTTCAAAAAATTAACATGGTCTGAATGAAAGGCTGGGTAAATAATAACTAAAAGTTTAATGTGTCTGAATTTATTAAAAAGTGAAACCTATCCTTCGGTGATCATATCCTGCAACAATTTTAGCGGACTCTGAGGTGGCACTGCAAAATATTTTCTGAAATATTATTTCCAGCTGATAACCCTTTGGTATGTTTATTCAGTTTGAATCTGAAAGATTCACACAGTCTGGGAAAAGCAACGTCCCAGAAGACTTTTGCAAATAATCAAAACAAGTTATATATCAAATATTCAAAACAGTAACAAAGCTGATCTAAATGATCAGCTACGCGCGGTGGGCGCCAGAACCACAAGTGGCCGAGTCCCACTGCCCAGCCCCCGTGACCCGCTGCTCGTCTGGGATAGCGAATTCTTAATAAATGCCCTCAATTCTTGAACCATGAAACATCAGTTCCAGAAAACATTTCTCACAGCTTCTTGCTACACCTGTTGTTGTATAAAATATTAAAAATAGATTTTAACCTCAAGCTGGGAAAACTTACATAAAGTTATAAAAAAATCCACTAACCTTATTTTGTCATAAATGTACCTCATTTTTTACTCTTTTAAAAAAAAATAATTTAAAAGACATATTTCTTTTTAATGGGCCTGTCTAGTACATGGCTATGTTTAGCATTATCTGTATAATTATTTTATTCAAGTAGCAATACAATACAAATCAACCATGTACAAAATCTATTTTTTTTCAATTGCTGGCAGTAAGTAGAATCAAGTACTGAACTTAAACTCCTGGACCTGGGTCTCAGAGGACACAATGCCCAGGGAATAGCTGGTTATTCTTGAACTCAGGGAAGAATTTTTGCCGCTCAAAGCTTTTCAGTATTTCCTTCTAGCAGAATTTAAGGTAAGACCAGAACCATGCATAGAAGAAAGGAAAAAAATGTATATACACTTTGCACATTTTACATAAAAATAAGAAAACGTTGCATAGCTGGGCTCACAGGCTGTCTTGTAGCTTGAATCTGTTTCAGAGGTACAAAGCTGGAGCCGAGGTTGCTCTGCACCACTTCTCAAGTTGGTCAGGAGATCACGACAGTCTTAACTCGGCGTTACATTAGCCCAGAAACCTTCGATGCATCTTAGCAGCACTCTTAATTCATCCTATTTAAAGTGAATTTCTGTATGCATATTTAAAACACAACGTGGCTGCTCTACCCTTGCCTCTGGCTGTCAATTGATTTGTAAGAGACAAAAACCGTCCTGGGGCGGTTTAAACGCTGTACGACAAATGAGCCCTGACAAAAGCTTGACACGAGGTGTCAGAAAGCATTCCCTGCTCTGCAGGTTGTCTTCTGAGGGAACTGTTTCCTTGAGAGGAAAAGCCCAGACCACGTGGACTCCTTAACACGGGGGCCTTCACAGTCACTTCTCTGACTTGCCTGGCATCCTGCTTACGATATTAAATCCCTTTTTATTTGTATTCGAAGGCATTGCGTTTCGGCAGCTCTCAGCAGTTCTCCTGCCGGCAGCCTGGTTTAGGTGCTCCATTTCTCATCACACTTACGTACGGAGTTGGCGGTGGCACAGTTCATGGTGCAAAGCCAAATGGCTCAGCTCTTTGTGTGAAACTGAGGAACCCACGCAATGAAACAACACAGCGAAATAGGAGAATTTACAGACTCCCAACATGCTTTTCCTCCCGCTATCAGTGGACTATTTCCAGCAGCGAGGCCGGACTCACACACGGGGTATCAAGTGAAGGCACAGCACGCCTCGCTGTGCCGTTCTTCTTACTGCAGAAATAGTGACGTCACTGTTTCCTTCGCAAATCTAAACTAAAGACACAGCTCAGTCAAAATCCTGTTTGTGATATTCTGCTATCAAATAGTCTGGCTTTTAGACCTAAAAGTGTTAGTTTCATTAAAAAAATGAGCTTTTCCCCAAGGAAACTAATAGGGAAGCAGAGATATGGAGATATGGCCTTGACCATGGCCATACAGAATGGGCTAATTTAGCCTTGAAACAGTTGATTGGAATGGCTCAGATCTTCAGTCTGGACTGGACTGAAGACAGAGTTTTCCCTCTCACTGGGAGAGTAAATACTCCAAAATCAAACAACCAAGCAGCCAAAGGAAGCCCACCGAAGGCTGGAGGCATCTGTTTGCCATGGTGGTACTACACCCGATAGCAGCTCTGATGGAGAAGCAAACTCTTTAAGGCTCGGTGTATAAAGAGAAGAGAGTGCCGCTGCCCAGGCAATGATGTCACTTGGGGTAATTCTGAGTTGGAATTCAGGGAATGAATCGGCTGTAACAGAAAACATATTGGTCTCTTTGTACATAGGAACTTCACGAGCGATTTCGAAACCTCAAAATTGCAGATGACTGCAGTTGAAAACAAGTGCCATGGACACAGCAGCGGGCGCCCGCCTGATCTGGCCAGAGGTTACGGCCACCGAGAGCCCCAGCCCAGCCCCTGCCCCAGGCTGCAAAGCAGAGGTCTGGAAGAGTCATGGTCATGCACGGCTTTGCACCGTGGAACTCCTTGGAGATACCTCCTGCCAGGACAATAACTCTCTACACAAGATGATTTAAAAACTGTGATTGAACCCTAAGTGACTTGCTATGAAATAAGGGGAGGGCAGGAGTTCCCGGCTATTTCAGGGGAGGTGACCCGTCTCAGCGATGTGAAGCCTGGCCGGCAGACCAACAACATGCAGCGTGCACAGCAAAACAAAGTGACTTCTATGACACCTCCATGTAATCGCTGCTATTATTGGGTACACTCCATAATGCAATCCTTTCGCTCTGATTTAATTACTAAACATAAAAGGAAATAAACTTAAGAATGAAAACAAAGAAGTTGCACTGCATGTAATTTATGGGAGCTATTCTTCAGCAGAATGCCATAAACCCCTGCATGTTTACGATACCCTATTAGACGGCTGAAAACATGCTTGCATTTGCTTATATTGACTATGCAGATTATGCGATATTACTGCTTTTTTCTGCCTCTGCCATTTTTCATAGAAGCAGTGTGTTTGTTTAAAGACATCCTTGCACTAAGCATTGGCTCCTGCTAGGAAAAAAAAAAAAAAAAAAAAAAAGACTGGCTGTGCACTCCCTCATCGCCAGAGGCTGTCAAGCTGGTAAGCGCCGAGCAGCTGGCAGAGGTACGCAAAAGAAGGGGGCAATGCACACAGTTTAGTTTTCAATCTGGAATATCAATTATTGGAGGAAGCAACCCCACGGCCAGACAAAACAAGAACCATCTCTGCAGTAGATAACTATGTCAAATGATCTGAGCCGCATGGCATTTCAGAAATGGCTGGATGGTAGCATGAGGATTTATTGAGATATCACATTAAGCCGTCGGTTTTCTTGTCATAGGAAACAGATGAAAGGAAATAAGGTTTGCAAACTTGACTGCAGCATTGATTTATGTATAACAGCTTCAAAACACGTGAACAGAAATGTGTGTTCCTGTTATCCCCGGCTTAGGGCTCTGCGTACCCTCCGCTCCTGCGAGCAGCAGACCTGGGGGTGGTGGCTGTGAGGACCAGAGCACGCTCCCGCTGCCTCTTGAAGCTGCTCCCCCTTCCCAAGTCCCAGCGGTGGCCCAGGAGGAGCTGCCTGAAGCTCCTCCGCTCATTACCCAGGGCGAGAGCACAGCAACACGGGGAGGGCACAGTTGGAGAGAAAAGGAGCCGGGAGGGACATGAGGCCAGGTCTCGATCCACAGGTGACACTCTGCCACTGAAGCCATCTCCAGCATATAGATTTTTCAAGCCTTTCCCTTGATTAAGCCCTTCCCTGAACAGCAGATTCTTCTCTCCCCTTGCATGGATGGAGTCAGCATGAAGAAATAGGATGAGTTCACACCAAATTCAGCCTGTCCCCAAAGAGACAGCAGGAGTTCATCTCTTGCCAGCTTGCAGACCCACCCAGCTACCTACTGAACCACATGTAAACCATGCGTCCTAGTACTGCATCAAAACATTCCTTTTTACTGCCTATTAAACCCCATTTTAATATCTCCTAGAGTGCTAATTGTCAACTTTTCAACCTTCATCTGCATCTTATCTTTATGTGCCAACTCATTTCCAGCCGTAGTCAGTATTTTCCACTTTTTGTTTTGCATAGATGGAGGTGTCAACTGAAATTTAATACATTCAATATTTGACAAAAGTTCTTAGTGGTTTCTGGGCGTTTCTAGGACAACTTCCTTTAAAAAAATTTTGTAACATCTTGAATTAAAAATAGAGTCCAAAAACCAGGAAACAAGGGGTATGGAACTAGAAAATTAAGACTGAGAAAGGGATGAAAAGCATGTCTGAGTAAAAATATCATCCACTTCAGCTTCATAGGGTTGAAGTTAGGAATCTGATCATGCTGGAATTGTCATTTTCGTCACTTCCCGTAATGACTCCAAAGGAAGACACAGATCTCTTGCAGCTCTGCTGCTGTTCGAGGCTTCTCCCATTTAGCCTTTTCTAAATCGTTACCATAAAGCCAGGACTGAAAGCAGGGTAAGAAGTCAGGTTATTTAACAGCAGGTGGATCTTCTTTGGTTTTCCAGCATGTGATGGAGAGCAGTCCTAGCGCATGGCTTTACTTGTGTCCTTGACAGTCTGGCGTTGGACCCCCGGCAGTGCTGCGCAGCCCCCGGCAAGGCTCAGAGGTGAGCCGTCCCTTGTCACCTCGTCACCAGGAGGGGAGAGGCCACCCACCACGGTTGGGTGCTTCAGCGGGGGTACCAGGGGACTCGGGAAGAAACTCTCCCAAGGACAATACTGCTGGCAGGCAGAAATAAGGAGACGAGGCAGAAGTGCCGTTTGGTAGGAGAGAAACCTGGGAGCAGAAGAGAAACCAGGCACCATGACCAAAACCCACAGCTGGGGCGGGTCAGAGGTGCGTGAGCAGGCGCTGAACCCACGGCACCGGAGGCAAAGCCACCCCTACAACTAGTAGGAGACTCTCAAAAAGCAACAGAGCCGGACCTGAGGGGTGGTTGGAGAGTCCAGCTGTGAACAAGGAGGACAGACCCAGATTATATCAGGGTTCTCCCTTGCCGTATAATTAAAGTGATCTTTTGAATAGCCAGATAAGAATTTACTGCATGTAGTAAAACTTAAATTCTACGATTTAAGTTACAACAGTAGTATGTTAATTTATCTCCTGTTAAGACAGTTAAAACAATGACTAGTAGCTATCACCAGCGAGCAGAAATAGCTCATTTTATGGCCTGACTTACAGATCATTGATGCTAAGAGAAGGCTATTAGCTCCAATAGGCTTTGGATAAGACCATAGTGGAAATAATAGAAACGGCACTGGATGGAAGAAATTTTGTAACGTGATAAATACCTGCATCATAGAATTTATCAGTTAAATCAATTCTACGTATAGCATACTCATTGCGAAAGAACTATATGCATTATAAACCTTCACCAACATTTAACAAGGAGCCCTTATTTAATTTTATTTTAATTAAAGCAGCAGCTAAAGGCACAACCATTACATTCCCCAGTATTTTACGACTACCACATTATCAAGGGGAACTCCATGAAATACCCAAAGTGAGCTAGAAGTTATAGATAAAACAGGAGAAAGATAAGTATTTCAAAGTGATGCTTGTAAGAGAATGCGCTCAGTGGCATTACATGAGTCAGACGCTGGGCAGCAGGAGATAAGCCGAGATAGAGCTCAGACTCTTCTCAGAGCGAGATGCTATAAGCAATGCACATATGCTGATTTCAGCCTCTGCAGTGGAAGATTGAGCGCAAGGAGGCTGTGGCTTCCCTGAAAGCACGAGACAAAGCAAAGCAGCAAAGCTGATAGTTACAAACACAGCAGGAGAAATCCTATTTCTTCCTTTTTTTTAAATCACTACGCATGAGAAAGAAAATCACAGTAAAGGCACAGCAGGCACTGCCATTGAGTGCTAATCGCAAGACTGGATTGTTTTGAGCATGGAGATATAAAAATATTTAATTTCAGTCTACAGAGTTACTAGTTTTAAACATCCCTTAGTTTATCCGTCTTTTCCTTCTGTCTGCTCACTTCCGCAGAGGTTCTCAAGCCCAGCAGCCCTCAGACTTTTAGGTTTGCAAGAATATTAAAGTCTATCCAAAGAACAATTAATTCTACTGAGCTCTATCTGCTTTTAAACTCAGATGTGAAACTATTGCTTTTTATAATGATGAAGACATGATCGTTGATTGTTTCCACGTTTCCTTCATAGAATGTATTTTAAAAAAAAAAAAACACGCAGAGGATAATTTAAATGTACTTAAAAATTCAGGCAACTTCCATAAATCCTGACCTACATTTCAAATTTATTGCAAAAACTACCACCAGGAAAGTTTTCCTTTGCCTGGAAGCAGTGCTGCAGAGGTTTCGCACCCTGTGATAAGCAGTGCTGTGGCTCAGGAGCACGTGGGGGCTGGCGTGCTGACCTCCACACGCTGGTGGTTTCAGCTCCACAAGGAGACAGGACTGGCCGATCCGTTGTGTCTCTGACCCAGGGAAACGTGTGTCTACAACATCATCCGTGACTTCCAAGGCATGGGACTGCAGTAAATAATTCTTAACAACTTCCAGTGTTCTTCCAGGACTGTCCAGTGAGCTGATTTTGCAATGGGAGTCTGGGGGTATTAGACAGGAGTTGATAAACAACGTCTCCCGATTGTGACCACGGTCTAGATCAAGGGTCCCTGAGCCACCCCGGCAGGAACGCGGTGCTCGTGAGACCTGCGGCTCTTCCTTACGGCCACACAGCCGCCAGCCCCCAGGGTCCACGCGGGGACCAAAGCACGGTGCCGCCTGCGGCGCACGCTCGCCTCCAGCCCTCGCTGCAGGACCGCGGCCTGCAGGCACCTTTCAAACGGACAACGGAACTGAATTCACGGGGGTATCTCATACCCACGTATTCTTGCAGAGGGGGAGAGACAGCTAGCAATGCTGACCTCCCCATCAGTGCAGGGGTATTTAAATGTACTGGATGACAACAAAAACAGTGCTCATATAAAATAAATAAAAGAGCCAGACCCATGCTCTAAGCTCACTAACCACTAACGTGTGCTTACTAATAACCCTAGCAAGCCAAATACCCTGACAGAGTACACTTTCCTTGCAGGGACAAATCGCGTTCTAGCGGGGACAAGCTGGTATGAGCCATGCCAGCTACTGCAACACTTCTCTCTCTGGTGTTTTCCTTTGGCCTACACTTCCATGGAAAGAACTTAAATATGATAAATGATAAGAATTTCACCCTTGACTGGGAATTCAAATTATCATATTGATTAGCTTTGCCACATACAAAGTAGAAAATAGTCACAAAATTGACAGGCTTTAAAGAATAAAAGTTGTCACCCTGTACATGCAGAATAGCAACACAGGGTAGAGCTAATCGACTGGCAACAACTTTCTTCTGAACCAAGAAGTAACACCCCCCTCCTCCCGGAAAATCGCATCCTCAAAGTATTTCACTGTAATATTTTGAGTATTGACCCGTCTCCTGCCTGAAACGTGCCCTCAAACCTCATAGACAGAAAGTCGATTCTGCCGATTTCATTTTCTGAAACACGAGCACATTAGTTAGTGACAAACTTGATTAGAAAGGTATCTCCTGGCAACCCGGGGAGCGGGAGGTGCACGCACAGGCACAGAAAATGAGAGATGATTCAAAACGGCTAAATATTTTCTAGATTTAAAACCAACATAAATTAACTTTGCACGACACAACTGAAAACTGGAGTCCAAACAGCTCAGTGAGGTTTTGTTTCTACAAACAGAGTTACACTCAGCACTCAGCCTACGCGCAGTCATTGAGAGCAGTGGTTAGGAAAGCATTTAGCTCCACCAACGGAGCCTCCCCAAACTCTATATGCTCCACAAGCTTTTTCACAAACCCTGTTTTATCAGCCTCTCAAGTACTGCTGGAAAAGTCTTGCAGAACAAGCACATCCTTGGAGCACAGGAGAGTGAAGCAGGTCCTGCTGTCAAGGACTTGTCTCTGAGATGTTGTACTGCCAATGCTTTCACCGGAAAACCAGGAAACATTACCACAAAGCCTCAGCTGACATATGCAAAATGAATTGGAAGCAAAGCATAATTCAAAACAACTCAAAATAAGGAGACTCATCTGCATGAATTTGAGGCTCTGCTGCCTCCAGCTCCGACGCCATCTCATCTGGCACTCCTTCACTCAGCTCCAGGTTCGCCACGCCACACCAAAGCGTTGTGGATGGCCAAGCCAAATACACCGTCATCCATTTTAAGAATTGCCCTTCTTTAACTTCTAACACAGAAAATACCTCCGTTTAGAGAACTCCAAAAAACCATTCAGGCCTTTCCCTTTCTGGTAGGTGCTGTCATCATACTGTGACAGTGGGGAAAAATTGATGTCCCTCCCAGAGCTGGCCCGTGCAGCAATGAAATACGCACAGCTGCAAAAGACGCACAAGCCTTTTATTGGGGGCTATCAGGTGCGTCCTCCTAGCAGTGCCCAGCCAGCTCACAAAAAACCCACAGTGCCAAGGAGAATAAAGTTTCTGCTCCAGAATGAAAGCCTGCGTATGGCAGCAACAGAAAACCAGAATTTTGCATTTCCACTTTTAAGTGGGGATGTGGCATTTCCACTTTTAAGCTTTTTTCCTAACCCTTTCAGTAAGTCTATACACGCACTGCCGCAAGTCTGAGGGCAGAGCGATGATACTAGAAGACTAGATGGTTTTTAAAAATATCAGAAATAGGAACGTGAAACCCATAAAACGTGGTTTTATGGGCTCTTCAGACGCATTTCTCTCTTCTTCTTGCACTTTTCTTCTAGTTGGAACGAAATCTTTCTGTAGCGTGAACTTCTGCAGACCCCCCGGGTCGGGTGGCGTGGCAGCCAGCCGCGTGACGGTGGCACCGCGCGCAGGGCTGCGCCCCGCAAAGAGCTGCGCGGTGTGCAAGGTACGCTGCCGCGCCATTGCCAACGGCTCCTGAACAACTGCACAGCAAGGCCTCGCCAGCAAGATTTTTAGCTGAACAGATTAAATACAAATGGGAAATCTACTTACTGCATCTCTCAAACCCAACCTCCAACTATTTCAGGTGCTAAACTAAACTGTACAAAACTTTGGAGAAAGAAAAGAGCTAATATATAATGTTTACATGATATTGAACTGCTGTAATACACACAGCACATTAAATTTGACATCCTGGGAAACTGAAAACCTGTACTCAGGTGCACATAACTCAACAAATTGATGAAAAAATTTAATTCATGAAATTTATATCTTTAACCATGATGGAATGTAAGAAATTATACTTCAAACCAGACAGGATTTTAAGACCAAATATCTTTTCTGTGTCTCCAGCTAAGAGAGTTGGTTTATTTACTTTTCATCCTGTTGATTCATTTTTAAGAAATATGATAGGTATACTTGGAGGAAAAGGATTTTTTGTTTCTAGTATAATAAAAACGGAGATGTTTCCAGCTGTTCACAAGCTTGGGACACGGGAGGCAGCAGTATAAGTGATGGATTAGTGAGCAGAGTGCAGGTGAAGTGGTCAAGCTTACATGTTAAAGACAATTTATCAGAGAACTTCCACAACTCTGCAACACATCCCTCACAACTGTATTTACTTTTTCAGTATGTTTCACTGCAGCCTATCACCTCTTAAGAAACAAAAAGCTCCTTGAACTACTTTTTCTTTCCTGGCTTCTCTTGGATCTTGCTCATCCAAGCCTGTCTGTAGCAGGAGACCTTCCTGCAAACCATTCAGTTTTGAAATTCAGCATAATGCTTTCACCCATCCCTAGGCAGGATGGATTTTTCATGCGTCTCCAAGATTGGTCATAGCTAATAAAAACCACTAGTTAAGCCAGGCCAAATTTAATTCATAGTCATTTGGAGAATTTACCTTGATATACTTTTCAAGAGGCTGATTTTCAGACGGTGAACAAATAGCAGCCCATTGAAAGTCTATCACGATGCTCATCCATAATCACTAATCTCAACCTGGGGACAGACCGTTATAATTTGGTATGCACGAGTATGAAAGACAGTTTTTTGCTTGTAGTGCCAGAGGAAAAGCAGATGGAAAAGCCTTGACAGACAGACGTTTTCTGAAGTCCTAGCTGCGGCTCAGATAGTGATGTTACCCGTCTCATTTTATAATGAGTAAGACTGTGTGATTATGCTTACACAGAGCTTAGCACATGTAACGTCTAGGCAATATGTGGAAAGAAACAGCATTTAAGGGAATAATAGGCTGAAAGTAAGCTGTACTTACCAAGCACAGAGATCACTGGAGATTTCTTATGGGAGAATTACACTAAACCCTAATATTGACGTAAGGTTAAAAGATATTCTAAATCAATTGACATTTAAGGCTGCATCACTGTTAGCGTGTCTGGAAAATGCAAAAACCTTGTTAACCCTCATGTATGGATCTTTAACTTTTAAATGCTACCTCCATTTGATACTAGGAAAAAGACATTTAGTATAATCAGGAGGTTTTAGGCTACTAAGAAACAGCCAGATAGTGTATTTTCATTTTAAATACTACGGGCTAGAACTCCAACTTTCATAAACCAACTGTTCATTTCTCCCCTGGGGAACAGCAGCCTACCTGTGTTTGTTGCTCATCCAGAAGAAGCTCAAGGACTCAAAGGAGAAACTGCTTTTACAGTGTCATCCCAGTTTTCCTTACTCCTGTGGGCTCCTAGCTATGTTCCTTCCCCAGGTTGTGGTTGAGAGCTGCAGCACACCCCTACATTATCTGCTGCTTCACGTGGTGTTTACACTTTCCAGCCTCTGAAGAGAGTTTAAATTATTTCCTGTTTCTGCAACCTGGGATGTGGTCACCCGGCTGTCTCTGACGCTTCCACTCCAGTAAATACCATTATGGTTTAATGACCCTCTATCATCTCTCTCCTGAAAGCAGACGGCGAGTACATGCACACGGAGACAGCTAAAGATACACAACTTCATCAAATCTCCTCAAATCCATAATTTATACGCAGGGAAGTTCACCAGCCATCTAACCTGATTAGGTTCTCATGCCCCACTTGCAAAAGTTACAGAGATACTTCCAGAATTATTTATAAAATCAGTGAGAGGTGAACCTGGTACGTAAGTTGTACAAGAAATTGTATTTGAAACTGGTGCCCATTAGCTGAAACTTCAGCGGCATAAAACCTCAGAGCTGCGCCTAATGCCTCCACGGGAGAGCTAACACAGTGTGGAGCTTTTTGCTCTTTAACACAAATTTATTATTTTTTTCCTAAGTTCAGTTCTGAAAAAAATTCAAATAATCTTTTTAGAAACCAATCCTTCATTTTGAGGAACACTGGACCAAATGTTGAACTTCACGGTTTAAGGACTGTGACAAATAAACTCAGTGTCATGCAAGTATCATGACAATTCCTTAAGCCACATCCCCTGTCTTTTTCGCTAAGAATAGAAGCTTTGTGCGTAAATCAGTGCACTTGTCAAGTTAAGAAGATAAATGAAACTGCATGTTTAAATATACACACTATACTTACAATATGTTTTTGAAACCAATACTGCCTAAATTCCACAGTTCACAACAATTTCAATTCTTTTTTTTTTTTTAAATATCAAAAAATATTAGTGTAGCCTAATATAGAATGCTTTATGGTTTGGCTTTTATTTTATGCCATGCTCTTCCTAAAGACACCACCTTGCACAAATGAGAAAGCCCTGCAATATTTCCAGCATTAGTGCAGGGCAACACTGCTGATTTTGCACAACTCAGCAACTCTCCTGTCGTCTTCCCTCCAATGTCATTTCTCTCCGCTGGTGAACAAACACTCCCAGACAGTTGTGGGACAACCGACAGCTTTTTATTAACTGCAGCTGCTTGGTTTTACTTGGGCAAAGAATTCAGGAAACCCTGTAGATTTTAGCTAGTAGGGCACCAGTTCTATCCTGTGGACAACCTAGAAGCTGGCAATATCGGACAGCCTCGAGTCTATATTCCTGATGAAAATCTAGGTTGGTACTTCAGTTTCATCACATATTTCACACAATAATCTGTAAAGATGAAAACTGCAGAAAACCAAAGTAATTTTATCTGTTATCAGAAATGCAACATGACACATCCACTCAAATGTATTTGTTGAGTAGTATCTCATATAGTTTTGTTACTTTTAATATCAATTGGCTTTTCCCCTTGCTAGTATGATTTTAGCTATAAGATGTTTATTTGTATTTGTTTTGAGGTTTTTGGTACTCTGTAAGCTTGGCAGACGAGGTGTTCCCTTTTGAAAAACCTTAAACCAACAACAGAATAAGCTTCCCTCCAGGGAATAGGGCAAAGAAGGTGCCTGTCCAGCATCTCTTGGGCATTGCAGCTTCCCTTTGCGATAAACACATCAAGAGCTAAGACAAACACTAAACACTTCAACACATCTGAATTTCCAGAAGAGCTGAAAGGGAATAGTTCTATCATTACTATGGCAAATTGGTAACCTTGCTTAGTATGAATCTTGCATTCAGCAGCCAAACAGATTTTACTACCTGCCTGCAACTCTTAGACACGTTACTCGGGCTCCGATTCTTCAGCTAGGAGACTAAAGCTGAAGGTCTCTTCACTAAACACATTTACCCGTATCTGTGTAGTCATCACCCATGCACAAAAACGTCCTTGTCTATTAGAAGGACTCTTCCCTCATACTTGTCAGGGTAAGTTTGATTGTGTACTTTGTGTACATAATCTCTTCTCACTTACTGACATCTACCAAGCAAACGCCTGCACAGAAAATAGCAAAGATCCTGCGTTTCAACAGCCAAATCCTAGTACACCTCTTAGGGTGAGTGTTACCACTTACTGCAAAACGACGGGGTCTGCTTTCTAGAATATTTTTTAACTTATACAGAACAGGTTTTTTAACATGTTTAGGCATCAAAAAGTAGCTAAAGGCAATTACCTCTTAAACAGCTCTTCTCAATATAAACTATTCAAGTTTCATAACTGTTTATACAGTAACTTACCAGTGACAGCTGTTCCCAAATTCCTCCCAGTGGTCTTATACTTGATATTTTTCCACATCCTCCCTCCTCAGGATGAAGCTGTTTCTCTGCGTTTCATTTGACCGCAGTCCTCTTAGGCGTCTATTGCCTTATTTACATTTTCTTTGCAGAGCACTTGAATTTCTATCCTCTGATATAGGGTTTCCTTCTGGCAAGTCTTAAATTTGTCTTCTTTAGTCCATTTGCCAACTGCCTGGGATAGTCAGCTTCTGTAAATTCTGCCATCTCCTTTAAAATCTACACCACTGCATTTTATATCTTGCCATAAGATATACTTTATTTCTTTGGTATCCTTCTGACGCTTTCCTCTAACATTAAATCACCGGTTTTCCTTACTCAAAACCAGGCTGATACTGGTGCAGCTTTATAAGCAAAACTACTTTATAGGTTCCTTGAGAATATGTACCTTTTAATTGTAGTAAAACGATCTCGAACAAAGGCTTTCTGTGCAATAAATACAGGCAGGTCTTACCTGTGATTTATAGCTTGCCTTCTACCATACACTAAAACTGTCTGCTGCACCATTGGAACTATTAACTAAGCAGTATTGAGCTGAACATTCAAAAATCTTCTGATTCCTTGGTTCAAAGCCAAATGTATGATGTTGCTGAAGTCAATACATAAAATTGCAGCTAAGGAATTAACAGCTTAAAGAAATTAAAGACCCCGGCATCGCTATAGTCTGCGTAACGGAGCCTGGGTAGCTGGAAGTATACTTTGCTTTAAAATGGATATACATTTCTAAGATGGAAAGAATGCAGCAAAAAAGGGCGGATCTTGCATCAGTGCTTTCTTTTAATTAGGTCTGACTTGTTCAGCTAGGCTATTGATACTTTAAAACCCAAAAGCAATAGGATTTTCATTGAGCTCATAAAAAATTTAACTATTTCAGGGTTCAATATACTATACTATGTAAGTTTAATCAGAAATGACATTACCAAAACTAAACTAAAGCAGAGAAAATTTGAAATGGTATCTATCGCTCTCAGCAATAAAGGGATTCAAATTATGTGCAATAAAGCCTTTAAAGCATACAGAAAATAGTTTTCTGTTATGTTCCTCAGTAGCTGGAGAATACCAGGGATTACGTTACGCGATCTTTAAAGAAACCTTTCATCAAGTAATTTTTACAGCCTCCTTTTGAGTGTAAAGCAGAAAATTCCACATTTTATTCCACCTGCTGGGTGCTCCTGCCCAAATCTCTCTCCTTCTCAATTGCCACACCTGTAGAAGAGGAGGACAGCACAGGGAGCCGCACGCCAGGTGCCCTGCGAGATGCGTGAGCGGCCGCCGAGGACCAGCCGAGTAATAAATGCTGGAGCACTCATTGCGCTTCAAGCCTGGACGTGCTCTTCCCAGCTTTGGGCAGGAGCCGTGTGCTTACATGACACCTGCACTTTTCCATATTTTTCCTAACTTGATATACGGCTCTTTACAAGACCAGTCAAACCACTCCTTCGCTTGATCGTGCCGTGCTGATAGCAGACGTGCTGCTGTTGCTCAGCAGGGCGGCTCTCACGGCATTTCTCGCCAAATTCCCCATTTTCCCTTTTGCACACTTTTAAGCAATCACAGATCCAGCGCAAACCCTTTGCTTTCAAATGCACCGGTATGTGGTGGTTTGCTAGGAACTGCGTCGTTAGCGACCACACGCACAGTATGGGGAATGTTTTCTAAAAATTCAACTTTTGCTTTCAATACAGCTAGACTGGGCTTTGCAAGGGGATTGAAAGGGCTTTATTTATCAAGGTTTTCAATCATGTTTCAAATTTTTCCTCCATAAATAACAGCACAAGGCTACTAGTACTAGTATTTTTGTTCAAGGCAAACCAGATATGGAGGAGATTACTCCATAGGTCATTCTAGCAGCAAAATCGACTTGGTTTCTCTGTTTAAAGTAAAAGCAAGATAAGTGACAGGCATAAAAATATTATGTAGAGGATTCACACTATAGTGGTAAAGTTTTGGTTAAAAGTGCTAGGAAAGTTTGGCAATGGGGCCAAGTTTCAGCAACAAGATAAAAAAACCTCTTAACGTAAAAGCTTTGGTCTTGTAAAAGCAAGACCTCAGTGTGGGTTTGTGTATTTATTTATGCTTTTAAAGGGAAATGTATATATTTGCAAAAGCCTGACACATTACTTAGTACACTGGTTTTTGCTAATGTGATGCATGTTGAAGCAGTACCCCATTCTTTCCTGCATCTGCTTATAATCATTACAGAAACGCTGAAATTACAACATTCCTAAGAAAATAAATTAGCATCATAATATTCACATCAGCCCTTTCACTGGTGCTCATTGGGGATGCCTTTTATTCTGAAATGAGGGCAAGTTCTTCTTTCAATTAGGAAAAAAATGCTGAAAACAACAAACCTTAAACGTACTCCTCACACATGCTTAATTCAGACTTACTGTTTTCCGTGAAAGCAGAAAGCTTCATAATAAAACCCCAGTGTACCTTTGCAGGGTAGGATGCCAGTTCCCCCAGGTAGATACCTAACACTGCATTGATATTTCACCATCTCTGCTTGCTCTATGTTAGGTTTTCCTTATTCTACCCCCTCGGACTCCTTGGCTCCAGGAGCATCTGTAGCACATAGGTAACCAGATACTGCTGCTCTGCTCTTCCTGCGCTGTTCTCCTCGGCCAAATCTAATGAGAATATTCCCTGTCCTTACTAGCGAGACACTTCCATACTTCACAGCCTGTGGTCTTCTCTGCTTTGAGACTTACTGCCTATTCAGGAGAAAAACTATCTGCTCTTTTGCATATACCTTCTGCGCCGCAGAATTTCATGCAACTTGTGCAACTACTCTCGTCCTCAAATAAGACCGATTCAGCGTGGCTTCAAAGCACTCCGAGACTTTGAGCTTTAGCCAGAAGAAAACAAAGTCTAGAGACAGAACATTTAAACTAGTGAGCTGAAAAGTGTATGAAACTGCAGAGTGACATTTAGTAACATCATGCAATGCCCCCCAAAATCTATACACCTGGATACGTGCTGTTATCAATCTCAAATGTCACTACCACCACTTAGAAATTGCACGGCCTTGCAAAAAGCACGGCAGTACCCAAATGTACGGTTAGTATTAGAGGTATCGACTCATGCTCTTGGCCAGACAGGGTTCAGCAAGCTGAAGTAAGCATCAGCGCACGTATCAAGTACGTGGAGGGGAACGGTCCAGCTCTCAGCCATCGATGGGTACTGCAAAAGTGCAATGACAACTCGTTCTGTAAGCGCAGCATTAGCTTAATGCATCTTTGTAAGTAATTTAAGTTGCTCAGAGTACACTTAAAGTTTCATGCTTTATTTTATTAAGCATAGGGTTATCTAGGCACCTGGAAGTATTTGTAAGAATAAAAGCAAATACTTTAAGTTTCAGCCATTTATCATGCAACTCTAATTTCTGCTTTCATAATACTCCAACAAAAGTGAAAAGTCTTCCTGGGCAAAGCATATGCTCCTCTTAACTCACTTCTCAGTATTTAAATGAAACAGATCAATACTGCTGACATTCAATATAGCCACAAACAACCCCAAAAGGTTTAAACCATAGTGAAAGGCATCAGACACTGTACTTCCCCACCCCTCCATCCCGAGGGCTCCAGCAAACAGCTGCGCTGTCAACAAGTAATTTCTATATTCTAGTGGAGAATGCAACAGCCAGAAAAATTCTACTTATGCTAAATAGTTTCTCCCGCTTTTGTCCCTGATATACCTGGCTGAACTGTTCATGCTTGCTCTCAAAGAGTTTTACTGATGCTTGGCTCCGAGACGATGCAGTGCTGTCCTATGCGACAAGATCTTTAACTTTTGCAGAAAGCATTCGGTCTAAAGGACAGCTAATTTGCTTAAATGAATCAATTACGTGCCTGTAAAAGAAAAGCCAAAGGAACCGTCGAGCTCTGAGCAGACGATGCTGTCTCACCAGATTGATTCAGCGAAGAGCAGCAGGACAGAAAACCAAAAGCAGCTGGCAGGGCCCCATCCGCAGGCAGCCGTGGAGGAAAAGCGTCCTTGCAGCGCTGTACGGGGAACCGGCCCGCTTTCTCTTCACGCGTTACAACCCGTCAGACGCAGGACCCGCTCCCCGCGAGCCCC
>NW_009228749.1:0-2026 GCF_000690835.1 Fulmarus glacialis
GGGGGGCCGGGGGGTTTCAGCCGGGGCTGTCTGCAGCTCCCTACTCGCGGTGACGCGGATCAGCACGTCTGTCTCCCACAGCCACTCTCCCTCCGGGGGGGACGAGCACCCCAACAGCAGATTGCAGGGTCCTGGTGGATTGGGGCCGCCATTCCCTGGGTGGGTGAGCCCCCAGTGGGCTGACACTCGTCTTTAGCAATAGGCGTATTCAAGGCTTATTTCACACGCAAAGGTGATGCTCTCACTATCGATGCTCCCTCCGGAGCTGTTCATAGCACCTCCCACTCTTTAAATGCTTTTCCTTGACAAATAATGAGACTGTCAAGCAATTATTTTGTTTCCAATATAACTGGTAGTTAAAATAATTTGGTCAAACTCTGCATTTCTCGTATCAGCAGATGCCTGATGTAAATTTCCACCCATTGGTAGGCTTGGCTTCATTTTTTCTGATAATATTCTGTCTTTTTACGTTATTCGGAAGATCCTTTCTATCCTCTTAGGTGGTCCCCTTGCTGCTGGGACAGAGCGCAAGGCAGGTGTGCAGGGTTCACGATCCCAAAGGCTCAGGTGAGGGTACAACTGGTCCTCCATGCCCTGATGGATCTATAAACTGCTTGTTTCCTTCAAACACCTGAGACATGCCAAGAAAGAATTCTCCCCTTATCCTTTAAACCCTTCTACCTACAAAAAGTGACAGCTGCTGATGAAATGACAGTATGAGCCAACCAGTGATCGCTGCAGGCTGTCAGTTGGGATAACTGGAGGGCTTGGAAGGTTTAATTTCAATTTGAAATGATTTTATATGGAAAAACCATGAGTGATAGGGTTATAACAGCAGCTGACAAATACGACCGCATCACTTCACATTTGTTTCTCATTAACTAACTCTTCACCTTTCTTCCTTTTAATGTCACATACACTTTCGGACTCATGTTTCAGTTTAGATCTTTAAACTTCCTGGGGAAGAGGTACTCCCGATGTTTTCTTTCTGCAGAGCAACAAATACAGAGGGTCAACAGCTGACACTGCTATCTGCAAACTATAATTCACTGGCTTGATTTAATCTCTGAGAAAATGGGTAAGCATGATTGCACATGACATCTGGATTCCCTCTGTTGTCAAATACATCCAGAACACGGTGCAGTTTGAATTATCAGAAGGATAAAAGTGTACCAGGCTAGTCAACCTCACCATAAATTCCGTATTTTTCAAAGTTTAATAAAGTAGCCTTTTACGATGTCTCATTCAATGTCCAGGGATGCTTCTGGAAATCAGCAAGCGCTGCTTCAGCACTCGGCTCTGGCCCCAGCAAAGGACTCTGTCCCCGGTGGGGCTGAAGGCAAGGGGGAGGACAGGAGGGCAGTCTGGCCAGCACGGCATGCAGCCTGGCTTCCATTTTCCAAAGGTCCTGCCTGTCCCCTCCCTGCCTGCAGCCACCCGGCAGGGTCAGGAAAGACCTCTGACTCCAGGGGCGTTTCCACAAGGCTGCAATAGCAACGACCCCCGTGAAAGTCACCTTTCTCAGACGGGACTGCTATGGAAAGGGTTGGCTGGTTTGTTTGTTTGTTTGTTTTATTTGAAAGTTTGGTACAGCCACCAAAAATTTTTCCCTAGATTTAAGTATTGCTTGTTTCTGCTCTGCTACAGCAAGCTTCTGTTCTCTACTGCTAGTTAGGAGAAGCCTGCAGATTTTAAGGGTATCTCTCCGGTTTCTTCTATTTTCCAAGAGAAGGATTTTGATTATATAGTAATCTGAGCTCAGGGGGGTTTGGAAATGAGCAGTATTTGAGCCTGCACCATATTTCTGTTGCTTAGAGTGCCCATCCTTTATTTTTCACTTGTGATTCTTTAGCTAACATGACGTTAATTGTGATTGGAAAATGATTGAGCCTGCGAATTGTGAGTGTTCTCACTTAACAACATAGCAAGTATTGCTTTGATTAGATTGCTCTCTCCTTTCATTACCAAACAACTTTAAGCTTAAAAAGAAGTTAGAAGGGAATAATATTTGTGTTGAGAGACTCTT
>NW_009228749.1:2052-5043 GCF_000690835.1 Fulmarus glacialis
AAGACAAACCTGCTTTTATGCACAGCCAGCGCACTGTCTCCTCTGTGATTGCTTTTCGAGAAATAAAAGTAAGGATCTGCTCTCAAGGGCTAAGCACAGTGTTTTCCATCAATCTGCCCATTAGGACTCTGCTGTTTGCAGACCCACCATGCGACATCTTCCTATTTGAAATTACTTCAGTGGGAAGCAAAAAAAAAAAAAAAAAAAAAAGCCTTGCAGGAGAAAGGCCTCGTGGAGGTGCCATCCCCGGGGAAAAAGGTGGAGATGAGCGCTGCGACCTGGGGGCGGAGGATGGACCTCTTCCTTGCCGGAGAAGAGCGCTGGCTCCCCGTTTCTACTGGGCACCCAGGGAGAAGGGTTCCCCTCCAGTGCAAAGTAACTCTCCTACTAAGAAATACGGCCTGTCAAGTAATAGCTGTGGAAACGTGTTGGTTTAACTTCTTATCAGTATCTTAACCCTTGCACACAGGAACCGATTTAATTTCCTACTAAAGCCCTGGTATGAGATGCAAGACAGGCTCTATGCTGCTACGGCTTTCTCACCTTCTGGAGGGATGCTCGTCCCAAGCAGGCGACGGCCTTCTGGGGGTCCTCCTCATGCAAGAAGGCAAAATCAAACAATGGCTAAGAAAAATCAATTGGAGAACTGTTTGTTCAATAATTGCCTTTCATAACTGTGTTGTTTGCTTCTCTTTGTGTTCATCACATTTTCAAACAGTCACCAGTCAGTGCTGAAAGGGTGACCAGGCATCTCCAGCTGGCTAGCATGGAAACACATTCCTGGGGTGCCTCCTCTTACCGTACTTTGATTAGTGCAGATTCTGTGTCGCATGTTATAGGGGTACAAGGGATCCACTGGAGGCATATTTTTTGACACCATATGGCAATCCTCTAGATCCATCCTATGTTTTCTTTGTCATGTGTAAACTAATAGTACATGTGCATCTATACATCGCCTGTGGAGTGAGCTCTCTTTTAAAGTATGTATTTAAAAAGAATGGTGATTTTGGAACAAGATCCTTTTCTATTTCTCCAGGTAATATGACAGTCAAATTATCACAAGCCCATTTAAAAAGGTGAGGATCCACTTCTGCATGTTGCAGAGAGGGCTACTTGCTATTTTAAAACTAATTAATGTTAGATAACAACAGTAACCTACTCTCCAGAGGGCAAAAAGTCAGCAAAGCTGTATTTTACTACAGAGCACTACACCAATTTACATCAGGTGACAAGGCAGTATATTGCATGTATATGGATTTGATATTTTTAATATTTTTTTAATTAGTGATTACAGTGTTAGTAAAAGAGAGGTTTTCAGGGGAGGACTTTCCTCTGGAGAAGTGCTGCATTATCGCCTTGGTTTCCAATGCATGATGTAGACTAGAGATTGCTTTTAACAAGATGCATATTTGTGCTTTGTCCTTAATTTAGTGAAAAATCTTTGTAATCCTATAGAGTTCATAATTCAGGACCTTGAGCTTAGACGCTTTATGGCTATGTGTTTCAAAGAGGGTGGAGCGGAAGTCTGTATGTCCAAAGCCAATGCAATTCTACCGCTGGTTGCTTTTTTAGCACAAGTACCCCTCAAAATAGAAATAATTAAAAATGATTATTTGTAATGCTAAGAGTGAGAGTCCTCGTGAGAGCTCTCGACATATTTGTGCGTAACTTCTTAGCAAACCTTCTGGAAAAGGAGTCTATGCAGCTCTTCATAGTGTCTCATTACTCAAGGTAGGATTTGCAAGAGGCTGATTCAAAAATAGATCATGGATCTGTGCTTGAATGCTCTTTCCAAAAAGGAAAGAGTAGATCCTCTGCAGCCCACCGCAGACAGCAAAGTAGATGCACCATATGAACAAACAACCCGTATATCCACCTCCGGTAGTGTGGAAGCAGCAACCTGAAATGTCTTCTTGTCCAGCCCCAGGAGCCTGGCAGTTGTGACCGGGTGGTCCCCAAAACTCGGCTCAGACAAAAAAAATAGGTGTGCCAAGAACTAGAGCACCATTTCCCAGTCAAATTAGTAGTTAATCCTAGTCTGCGGTAACATACGGAAAAAATAAAAAATACATTTCCAAACAATAGAAAAAATAGTAATACAACAACAAAACCATTTCATTTAAATCCACTTATAGAGTAAGGTAATAAATGAAGAAGGTCATTAAAAATCAAATAACAGTCAATTATTTGGATAATTCCAACTAAAATACGTTTTGACATAAAATCTTAGCTCTAACCCAAAACCAGATCTCTAGTTTTCTCTAGAATGCCAAAACATAAATACAGAATCAATTGTTTCTCTACCATATTTTGCTTTATTACAAATTGAGGAAAACCCGTTAAATACAACGTTATTATTAAGGCCTACATTTGGCATTGTCCTCTGGAAGTCTATTTATCTCCAGAGCCTGGAGATGCCCACCTGGTAGTGAAAGGAGTGATTGCTGCTCATATAAATTTACCTAGCTAATTCCGAACACTTCAGCAAGAAACGGGCAGCGTTGGGAAACCGCGGCAGCGTGGGACTTACCGCAGGCTGCAAAACCCAGGCATGGATCCGGATAAACACACTTGTGGCCGGCTTGCGTTGTGCCGGGGACTGCCACGATGCTCGCAGCTCTCAGCTGAACTTAAATTAAGTTGGTTCAGTTTTGCCCTAGGCACATGGCTGCCCGCGAGGTATTAAGAGTTCAGAAATTTTGTGTGGGCCACTTTCCCACAGATACTAGAGTCTGCAAAATGTCTGCTCTGATGTAATCAAAGTTGTACACGGCAGAATACTACGCAGAATATTTCTTCACAGTCTTGAGTCAAAGGAGCTCAACGTTCTTGGCTCTGCAGAGCCGAGCAAGCAGTAACACAGCAGACGTCCAGCAGGACTCAGCTAGTGCGTCCTCCTCCTGGCTTGCCTTCAGAATAAGCGTACCTGTCGCAGCGATTCTGCCTCTGGTCCTCTTTGGATGTTTGGGGATGCGTGAGCCCAGACTCTTC